>NC_092350.1:17480492-17733732 GCF_963676685.1 Mytilus edulis
AAAGTGAAAAAAAAAATAGCGATGTCCAATCAACATTCAACTTCAAGACTAGAAATATCTAATAAATACATTAAAAGACTGACTTGTTTTACTTCAAAGACTAGATGTTGCTCTCTAGTAATTGTGCTTTTGTTGCATTATCAGGAAGCTTTTACATTTACTTTAATCTTGTATCCCTTTTTCATGTACATAAAAGAGGGAATAAATTAAGAACAACAATTATTGAAACATAATGCCCAATGCCAAAAAGTTGGTGAAATTACAGTAAAAACATCATACCTTCATGGTTACGGCTAACGTATCTGCTGAAATTCCAATTTTGGTTCAAATTATATAAGACTTGAATTCTAATAAATTATTGAATTAAATTCTATAAATAAAACTTAGGTTATTGATGATTTTTCTAATTCGTTTTACTTCAAGGCAACTGATTAAAAGAAATGACAAATTAAATGTCTACCTTTGACTAATGATACAAACAGTGGGATATTTATTATGATGAAAAGTTAATAAAAAACCGATAAAAAATATGTAATTAAGGTCCCACTTGCATTCAATGCATCAATAACAATAAAAATCTTTGTTCAGAAAGCCTTCATCAACATTTTTCTGAGGTGTTTTTTTTACAATCAAACTTGTAAAAAAGGTTGAATGAACGGCTATTAAATGTGTATGCAGTTTGGGAAATATAATTACTCAAAGTTTCGAGTATTACAAGTGTGCATTGCAAAATAACTAAATAATGACGATTTATCAGTGCAGCTAAAGCCCCATTTGATGAATTTAAAAGGGCTCTCAATAAATGAAAAGTCATTGAGAAATAAATTTGATTCAATTTATAAAAAAGAAAGCTGTTTATTTTAAATACTTAGTACATATAACGGTTAAAATACCTGTGGAATTCGGTTAAATGTTCCCCATAGGACAATAAAACAATATGTTAATTTTCGACTTTTTCAAATCATTGAACGCAGAAAATATTTGTGAGAACACGGTCCTCAATCATGAGCAAAACACAAACCTTAAAGTAAGCTATACAATGTAAATGGTTGAAACTAAATTACAAAAAGGCTTCTCGTTTCCTTTTTAAATTACAACAAATTGAAAATCCTTTTCCGAAAAACAAATCTTTGTAACCTGCATTTGCATATATACTTATAAATTATCGTTGGTCATCTCATTACAACTAGATTGGTTTCCTCGCTTGAGTCAGCGAAAGGAAGAAAAGCAATCGAGTTGAGATGACCAATGATAGCTGTTTATTGCTATATATTTGACCAACTAGTAGATTCCCGCGAAATCGCGGTACAATTAGACGAGTTAGAGACAAAGAGTTTTGAAATTTTGTAGGAAGTACGCCGACTGAGCATGCGCGAAAGCGTATAAGACGCGGATCTATAATGGTTTATGGATTTAGATAATTTCTAAAAGTTGACGTTTTCTTTGGAAAACAAGATTGTTTCAAAGACAAATTAAGGAAGTAAAAAACACTTCATTTATACATCCACGGTGGGTATGGTTGTCCTGCGAGAGAACGTACTGTGCTGGTGATTTGGTCCTGTCAGGTGCTGGTGGGTCCTGATTCTGTGCTGGTGGGTTTGTTTACATTGTATCAGAACGGCAATAAAACGACTGTTTTGTTGCTTAATTTTTCTCTGATGCGTCATAAGTACTATGCAAAGTATATTACAACAATATTATATTGCAAAAGTCGTACAAGTTCGTTAAACGGAATTGTCCTGACGCTGTGCTGGTGATAAGAAAAACGGTCCTGGTACTGTGCTCCAATGTCCTGGTTCTGTGCGTTTATATTTAAGTTAAAAGAAGCATATATTCAAGATCATTGATGCTGCATTGTTATTGACTAATTAACTGTTGTCTGCTTTCTTGAAATTGACATTGTTGTGAATCTGTTTACTGTTATTATGAGAGAAAAAATACACCTATTTTTTTTTATTTTTTTTTAAATTAACTGTAATTTTATTTATTGGCCTGTTGATGGAACCCTTCTTGCCCCTTTTAAGATAAGAAAATATGTTAACGATTTTCGGGATTACGATCATTTTGCAAGATTACCAAAATACGTTGTAATTTATACAATACTTAAATGCAGATGATGTGGTATGTTTGTTGTCAATGGAAAAATTTCCATAAGAAACCAAAGAAAGTATGTGTTAACAACCATACGTCATCGTACGACCTTCAACAATAACCGATAAAATAAAAATGTAAAAGGTTTTGCATAAAATTGGAGAGCAAAAATATAGAACAAAGGACTTACTGAGCGTTTGAATCATATGTCTTTAGCAGCTTTAAACACATTTGTTTGTGAACAATTGAGTGCTGACTATAAGAATGACAATAGTATTGCGGGTTTGCTTGTTTTGGTTTTTTTTTCGGGGGGGGGGGGGATGGGGGATAAGTTAAAGCGAGGTTACAGTGAAAGTTTTAAGCTTGGAATAGTTTCCCGTAAGATTTAAAAGTTGTATTTTAAAAGAAAAATGTATCTTATAGCTTGCTGTATCTGTAAGATATTTTCAACATTTTTTTTTGTCTGAAGGGTTATCAGGTATTTTTTTTCGAAAACCTAGTACACACTAACAAAACTAAGATTTCTTAGCTTTTTCATTTCAAAATTCCAAAATAGCTTGTTAGCTAAACCGTGAGGTCATTGTTAGGTAAGGTAAAGTACCCTCCTTTCGAAGTAGCCTGGTCCTACAGACAGAAAGATGTGTCATTTGTCGGACTAGTCTATTCTTAAAGTAGGGTAGTTTACATAACTTACAATGACTTTTCTGTTCAGCAAGCAAGATAACCAAAGTAATCCCTTTGTCTACACACTCATTGAAATTGGCTGTAATATTGCAAAAGTTCAAGCGATTGGGGCAAACTTACCGAGTAAAAAAAATCAAAATGTCTATCTACCTTGCACATTTTAGAAAATTCAGATCAGATAACGAAACTGGGTTCAGCAACATTTATAAGCAATCTAAGATTTTGACCCTCACAGTTTCCATTCACCACAAATATTCTCGTTACAACGAATCATTTAATACAAAAATACGAGTTGCAGCCTTTGGTTATCTATTTTAAAATAATTGTATACGAATAAAGTTATGAAAGGCAGCAGGGTCACCTGGGTGAGGAGTTCATGTCATCTGAAATAAATGCTAAGCATATATCTAGATAGCGACAGATAACCATGACATTAAAAAAACTCTCTTCTTTTCGATTTTTTTCGAACAAATTTTCACATAAAATGAATTATATAGTATTGTGGAATTTTTAACTTGTGTTCAATTCATTGGTTACACCTTTTACTAGAATAACAATCCTGTCAAGTATGAGCTGGGTAAAATATTTCAGAAAAAAAGATGGAAATGTGAAAGTTTCGGTGCGTCAGGTGCAACAGCATACGAACAGCTAACATGCCTCGTCAGGGTGGAAGCTAAAAAGTCCACGAAAATTTGATTTAAAACCTTTATTCGTTCCAACAAAGTTAATGATATTTTGTTGAGGATTTAACCGTCTACGACAACAAGATTTTTTTTTTAGAATTTACAGCTCTTCTATAAATACATGCAAAGCAAACCTTGATTAAATTGCTTGCTATGATTGTTTGGATGGTTGTAAACGACAGGTAAGTAGTATGTTTACTATATACTAGAATTTGTTTGGACAATAAACATTAACTTCAATTCCTGTCAGTTTGTATTTGTCCAATCAAATCCCAGTATGTATTGAAACTCCGCCTACCTATTGTTTGAAAATATCCTTGGAGCAAACATAGCAAGCAAGTCAATCAAAGTTATTTTTTGCATGCTTTTAAAGAAGAGTTTACTATATAATGCAAAGAAGCGTTTAAGTCTTTCGCCAAAAAATACTATCAATTTCTTTTTGTCCTATGTAAACTTCCGTACCATTTCCTTCCAGTCATGATCATTAAATTGAACTGTAAAATATTTCTTGGTACCTTCTTAATTCCTTTATAAGTCTTATGTAAACATAATTATGACAATAACTTTTGTGAGCACAAGATTCACTGCACACTTTTAAAATGTGAACTTAAGTTTTGAGACTTTTTTAATCGACACGATTGGGATTTTTGCATATGAGAACATGGTTTATCTATAAGTTGAAAATGCGGCTTTGAACTAGCTTTCAGTACCCTGTGAGCATTTGTTGTTCAATAATGTGTGTCTTTGTGTTATTATTTTTGTGATAAATTGTTGTGTTGCTACACCACTGTAACAATGAAGGAGGAAATGGGGGGGGGGGGGGGGGGGGGGTGTTTGAGTAAGTGGGGAGGGGTATGCGGAGCGCTAACAAACATGTCTATACAGCATGGGCTTTGATCATTGTTGAAGCATCAATGTAAGGGGCATTTAATATCTTAATAAAACTTGTTAATGATATTGGACGAAAGAGGTTGCCCTGTTATGTAATTGTGTAATATAAGTAACGATCATTTGAAAACACATATTAAACAGCCAAATGGATGCACAAGAGCTAAAATAGGAGTCATAGATCCTATTGACAATAATTATCTGCCCAATTTTATTGATTTTGTAACATTTGTTTCAAATATGAGCAACTTCTTATCCAAAATCACCAGCACCGTATCAGGACCCACCAGCACAATGACAGGACCCACCAGCACAGTATCAGGACATGAATAAATTGAAAAAATGCTAAATTTTAATAAATTGCAATGTTTTTTTCACAAAATAGTTTTGTCGTGTGGATTGCGGTATAGAAAGCGGACTCTATGAGCATTTTTGTTTTATTTTTTCAGTTCGAGATTTTCTGAAAATGAGCATTTTTGTGTTACGCTTACTGAAACAGTTTAGAGGGTCAACTTTTTAATGCTTTACATATGAACCCATTAGAAACAAAATTGAAAAATCTCAACTGTTTTCTTCTATTTTTTATGAGTGAAAACGTCAAAAATCATCATTTTCGTCTTTGTTTACATTTTTTCATTGATCACCAGCACCCGTCAGGACCGAATCACCAGCACAGAACATTCTCTCGCAGGACAACCATACCCACCGTGACATCACATTACAAACATTCCCACTTTGTATGGTTTCAGAGGAGTTGTAGATCAATGAAATCGGTCTATTCCTTTAGTAGTATAGATAGCGACGTTTTAAGTTTCATTGACAACGGCCGGATGCCCTTAGTTTCTAGCGATAATTTTTTATATCACTCTACTGTGCTCTGAGAAAAGAAATCATCAGTCAGTAAGATTAAAAGAAAATTTCGTCAAACAGCGATCAATTATAATATTGAAAGTAAAAATTTAATAACTGATGTTTTGTTTTATTTCATCAAATATTTCAAAACAATTGACAATAACCCATGCTCACACTTTTCATTTCCGACGATTTTACATTTTCCAGTGAATCCTTCTTCTGTTGATATATACTTTGAACGTGTAAATCTAAATATAATTCCATATGTTAAAAGGTTTGTATAATGTCAATCATAAATAAAACCAATTCGTTTAGTCTCTGAGAAAACTTAGATCCCTGCTGCCTGTTTTTACTAAATGGGTGCAAGTTGGGTACTCGACACAATTTGGATATTTGGATAATTATGATATGACAATTTTATTTCTCGAACCTATGATAGAACAAATAGTACATTTTCAATAGACTTATTAATAAAATGCGTTATCGTATCATATCAGATATTTACATTAAAATTGTATTACTTTCATTATCAATCGAGCAAATTGGGGTTTTTACACTTATGACTAACCGTTATGTTTCAAAGATGTTATTTTTAGCTCACCTGGCCCAAAGGGCCAAGTGAGCTTTTATCATCACTTGGCGTCCGTCGTTCGTCGTCGTCCGTCGTCGTTAACTTTTACAAAAATCTTCTCCTCTGAAACTACTGGGCCAAATTTAACCAAACTTGGCCACAATCATCATTGGGTATCTATTTAAAAAAATGTGTCCGGTGACCCCGCCAACCAACAAAGATGGCCGCCATGGCTAAAAATAGAACATAGGGGTAAAATGCAGTTTTTGCCTTATAACTTAAAAACCAAAGCATTTAGAGCAAATCTGAGAGGTGGTGAAATTGTTTATCAGGCGAAGATCTATCTGCCCTGAAAATTTTAGATGAATCAGACAACCTGTTGTTAGGTTGCTGCCCCTGAATTGGTAATTTTAAGGAAATTGTGCCGTTTTTTGTTATTATCTTGAATATTGTTATAGATAGAGAGGTAAACTGTAAACTAGCTACGATTCTGGAACGAGTTTAATACATTATTAAACATTTAACATAAACAGGCATGAAAAATTACGTGAGCACTTAAAATTATTCATTCATAATTAAATTATCGCCTCATGCTTTTCTGTTGTTAGGGTGCTTTTTTATGCATGTATTAAGATTACTACATCATTTATACTAGTGTTAATAATTTCATTCAATTTTTGTTACTGTATGTCGACCAAAGTGGAGAAGAAAAGGGATTGAAAGTAAATAAATTTCAGGATATTGTTATAATTTATGCTTAAACTACATTGTAAAAGAAATACTCTGGATATTAATGTACAAAATACTTTTACAAATCGTGACTTGGATGGAGAGTTGTCTCATTGGCACTCATACAACATCTTCTTATATCTATTAAACTCAGTATATTCATATTGTTTTATATCTAAATAGGATAAAAAACAAAAACTAGAGGCTCTAAAGAGCCTGTGTCGCTCACCTTGGTCTATGTGAATATTAAACGAAGGACACAGATGGATTCATGACTAAATTGTGTTTTGGTGATGT
This sequence comes from Mytilus edulis, assembly GCF_963676685.1. NCBI lineage: Eukaryota > Metazoa > Mollusca > Bivalvia > Mytilida > Mytilidae > Mytilus > Mytilus edulis. The sequence continues at coordinate 17,487,288 of NC_092350.1, forward strand.
GCTTGCAGATCTTACTTTACTTAACATTCTTGCTGCTTACAATTATCTCTCTATAATGAACTTGGCACAGTAGTTTCAGTGGAAAAAGTTAGTGAAAATTTACAAAATTTATGAAAATTGTTAAAAATTGACTACAAAGGGCAATAACTCCTTAGGGGATCAATTGACCATTTTTGTCATATTGACTTATTTTTAGGTCTTACTTTGATGTACATTATTGCTGTTACAGTTTATCTCTATCTACGATAATATTCAAGGTAATAACAAAAAACGGCAAAATTTCCTTAAAATTACCAATTCAGTGGCAGCAACCTAACAACCGGTTATCAGATTCATCTGAACATTCCGGGACAGATAGATCTTCACCTGATAAACAATTTCACCACTGTCAGATTTGCTCTAAATGCTTTTGTTTTTGAGTTATAAGCCAAAAACTGCATTTTACCCCTATGTTCTATTTTTAGCCATGGCGGCCATCTTAGTTGGTTGGCGGGGTCACTGGACACATTTTTTAAACTAGATACACCAATGATGATTGTGGCCAAGTTTGGTTTAATTTGGCCCAGTAGTTTCAGAGGAGAAGATTTTTCTAAAAGATTACTAAGATTTATGAAAAATGGTTAAAAATTTACTGTAAAGGGCAATAACTCCTAAAGGGGTCAACTGATCATTTTGGTCATGTTGACTTATTTTTAAATCTTATTTTGTTGAACATTATTGCAGTTTACAGTTTTCCTCTCTATCTATAACAATATTCAAGATAATAACAAAAAACGGCACAATTTCCTTAAAATTACCAATTCAGGGGCAGCAACCTAACAACAGGTTGTCTGATTCATCTAAAATTTTCAGACAAACTCTCCATATAATTGATATTCATGTCTACTGGGCTGTACATTGAATAGTTCCACACACAAGGGCAGTTAATGACGAATAAATAATAAAACCATGTCAAGCCTATGTGACTTCACGTGGAAAAAGAATGCATTCATCTGTGTGTATAAACACGGCTCTTTGATACAATCCTTTGCTCGTAAACATTCGAAACGTCATTGTTTGCTTTTCCGTTCCTATGCTGCGACGTCACCCAAGGAATCGCCGTTTTAGTAAGTACGCATGATTTCAAATTAATTTTAATGATTTCATCACCAAAAGGACAATACAAATATGCTCATCATAATAGTTATCAAAGGTACCAGGATTATAATTTAGTACGCCATACTCGCGTTTCGTCTACATAAGACTCATCAGTGACTCTCATATCAAAATATTTATAAAGCCAAACAAGTACAAAGTTGAAGAGCATTGAGGATCCAAAATTCCAAAAAGTTTTGCCAAATACGGCTAAGGTAATCTATGCCTGGGATAAGAAAATTTTTAGTTTTTCGAAAAATTTAAAGTTTTGTAAACAGGAAATTTATAAAAATGACCACATTACTGATATTCATGTCAACACCGAAATGTTGACGTCTGGGCTAGTGATACCCTCGGGGACGAAACGTCCACCAGCAGTGGCATCGACCCAAAGGTCAAGTATGTTACCTTAACCAATAGATTTTAAATCGATGGTCTGAGCATGGTGAAACCCTATTAATATTTTGTTTGATGTTTTTTAACTAAGCTTCATACTTCCACTTTTCAATATTGTCAGCAATTTTTTAAAAATGTTATGTAGAATGTAAAAATAACATGCAGTTGGTCTTCCATATGTTGTGGGACGTATGGGTATATGGGGCTGATAACGTATGCGTCATTTCGTCTCAAGTTGTCATTAATCCTTCATATCTTTGAAGGCAGTACGGTGACCTATAGTTGTTTATTTCTGTGTCATTTTGGTCTCTTGTGGAGAGTTGTCTCATTGGCAATCATACCACATCTTCTTTTTTTACATTCATATTTTTATTTGTATATGGAAGATAGTATTCAAATCATACCAACACCAACACATAAAATTTACGAGCGTAGATAATCTATTAAAAACATTACCCAAGTAGAACCATTTCAGAAGGAATGTAAACAATAAATCACAAATCAACACTATCAAAATTCAGATCATTGAACTTGTTTACAATAACTGATAGGCTTCTTTGATATGGTACCTTATAATTTTAGCTATATTTTGTTCTGATTTTTGTGTTTTGATAGTCTGTACCACAATTACTATTGCAGTGCATTTCTTTCTTCCAGTGTCTGAGCAGAGAGATGATGAACAAGGGGTTCTGCAGTTCCTCTATTTTGTACATTTCTACCTATTTTGTCTGTTTGTTTTTGTTAACACATCGTTGTCAATATGATGAAATTTTATGCGACTGTAATACAGGTTAGGGGTTTAGCTGGCTATAAAAAACAGGTTCAACCTACCATTTTCTAGTAAGGAAATGCCTGCCAAGTACCACATCAAGTCAGGGATATGACAGTTGTAGTCTATTCTTTTGATGTGTTTGAGTTTTTGATTTTGACATTTGCTTAGGGACTTTCCGTTTTGACTTTTCCTTGAAGTTCAGTATTTTTGTGATTTTACTTTTTTCTTTGCAATCAAAACTATCTACCAGCTAATTTATGCTTCTATTTTGTTAAAATTTAGACAAGGAAAAAATCAAAGCAGTCGTCATACAAATGTATTACAAATCTATTAAACCATCCTCACTCAACCGACTGAAACGTTAGAATGGTCGAATTGAATAAAATTACTAACACTTAGCTGAATGATTATTACACATCACTCAAACTTGGACTGTCACCTTGTATTTATTATTGAGACATAACATTCGCCAGTAACGAAAATAGCATCGTTATAGATTACTAACCTACAGCAATATGAAAAAAAGCTGATAGTATAGTATTGTACTCATTGTTTGATCGTTCTTAAAGGTCTACTGATTCAATCAAATTGATTGATGTGATATGCTTGTGATTCTATAACCGGGCGTTTTCCGTGTTATAGTGATTCAAAGACGGAATACCAATACTTTAAACTTTATTAGCAAGGTCCGGACAGTACCAGACCTAAAACCTTAACTGACTACAAAATAACATACAAAAGCATATACAAAAACAGTTACTATAGAAAAGGATTAGTGTCCAACGGATTAACTTGTCATGGTCAGAGTGACTTCCATCACGACAAACATATATTTAACAATAGAATTAATTAGACATAAAGAAATGTAAAAGGTTTAATAAAAGGATTAATAAATTGTCACTATAGCACTTAAAATTTTATTTATTTAATTTATTTCTAATCGCAAATAGTCCAAATCTTCCGGACGCTAAACCAGTTGGTTAACCGTTATAAAATATTCGTTTCAAAGATTATATCGGATATGTTCCTTATGTCGGAACTACAACCCAGTTCTCTTTTCACGAATGTGATGTACCGAATTATACTTTTTACCGGGTTTGTAATAACTGTAGCAACGCTACGGGTGCCACATGAGGATCAGGATCTGGTTACCCTTCCAGAGCACACGAGATCCCCCCAGTTTTTTGTGGGGTTCGTGTTGCTCAGTCTTTAGGTTTTTTTTGTCTGTTTGTCTTTTTTATTTTTAGCCATGGCGTTGTCGGTTTATTTCGATCTACGAGTTTAAAAGACACTCTGGTATCTTTCGCCCCTCTTTTTTGAACTTATATTTGCATTTTAATTATATTTTACTTCTTAAAATGTAGGTTAATACATTTTAGAACTTTTAATTGTGGTTAAAATAAATCTCTACATTTCTTTTCCTCTTTTCTCTTTCCTTTTTCATTTAATTAAAAAAGTAATTAACCTTATACCAAATGAAGTTAAAAGATTCTAATATATAGAAAAGAATTTCCTCCATTTTATGCTTTAGTAAAAAGCAATATTTTATACTTCTAAACTCCAGTTCCCTAAATAACACGTTTATTGTTTCTTTGGTATCAAATCTGTTCATGTACTAATTTTATATGAACAAGGTAGTATCAAATTTGATTATTCATGCATTCAAAAAGGTCTATTTTAATACTATTGATGCGCCAAGTTAAGCATGGCCCATGGAGCTTGTTTTACTTTTTTGTACGGAAGATTACACAAAAAATAATGAACAGTTTAATAGACTTGAAAGCAGTTGGTAACGTAAACAAGACTGTTCTGATTAAAGTCGCTTCATATACAATTTCGTTTAAATATCAGTGAAACAAAATTCATGTTCTGACCATGGTTTTAAATATTAAAAGTCCCAAATAAATTTCAATTATTTAGGAGTATTCAAATTAATTACACCACGTTCCTCTTCTTTATTTTGGTTTTAAGATGAGGCAAAGCACAAAAGAAGCATCAAGCTCGACAGACGTAAATAACAAGAAGGACAAATACTTTAACCGGTTCGACTTTTAGTCCGTTCAAAGAGTTCTATAAAGATATATAGTAAAATCACAAAAATACTGAACTCCGAGGAAAATTCATAACGGAAAGTCACTAACCAAAATCAAATGATAAAACACATCAAACGAATGGACAACAACTGTCATGAATGAACCTGACTTGGTAAAGGCGTTTTCAATCGACCATCATAGTCAATTTCTTGATCTAATGAAATGTCAAAATCAAAAGCTTGAACACATCAAACGAATGAATAACAACTATCACATTCCTGACTTGGTACAGTCATTTTCTCACGTAGAAAATGATGGATTGTACCTGGTTTTATAGCACTAAACGTCTCCAGCAGTAAGTCCAGCATTATATTTTTATTTATACTTAATCAAACATCTGACAAGGTTGCTTAGCAAAAAAGTGTAATATAGATAAAGGAAGATGTGGTATGAGTGCCAATGAGATAACTCTCCATCCAAGTGACAATTTATAAAAAGTTAGCAATTATTCATTTAGTAAAGTATATTCAGTCTGACAAAAAGCCAGGAAACCCTATTTGTGTAAAAAATATACAAATTTATTAAAGGTGTTAGTTTGTCTTATTATAGTGTCATTAAACGAATTATATATATCAAATAATCAAAAACAAGGTCACATACTCTAAACCAGTTATAAACCCCAGACCCCCTTTCTAGATATTATCTGAATACAATGTAACTTGTTGTGCAACATTTGCAGAACACAATTTTTGTCCGGATTAAAAAAAAATGGATCGTCATCCTGCCTTTTTTTGACAAGTTGCTCATCGTGCCTTTTTATTTATTTCGCAAGTTTTAGGTATTCGACTAAGGATAGCGTGATTTTTTTTTCAGTTAAATTTGTTTTGAAAAAAAAAATCCCGAAATTCTAAGCCGGTAAATTCATAACATGTAACCAAGCATACTTTGTTTAGAGAAAAATTGAGATGGCAATCCATGGCACAGTGGAAGGAAATGTACTTTACAAACTCCAGCGATATACTTCATGAATTTTATAATTAACAGTCAGCATGCTCAACTTTGGTTTTGCTTTTGGTGCTTAAATGCATTATTTATCTTGTGTTTTCATGTTGACAAAATGCTGAGCTGTTTACTGCATTCTGCTTCTGCTGCTTTAGTTTAAGCTTTGTTTTTGTGATAGCATGTTGCTTGATATGTTTATTTGCTTGCTGCATGTTATGCTTATGATTTATTTAACTGTTTGTTGCTCATGCATGACGAGTAGTAGTAAAGTTCTGTTTACATGTGTGTATTGTCCATATTTTACATGTATTTGCTTTGTCTAAAATTGACTGTTTAGTTTAAAAGTTATTAAATCATACCTTAACAAATGCTTAAGGGGCTTGTAAAATTTGCACATTCATTATAAAGTGAATTTTGTACTATGTTATACCAACAATAGTAGGGATTTAGGGGAATTGTATATATGTTTAATTAATTTTGGCTATATAGTTTTCTACAGTTTATGAGGAGAAAATTATTTACCTGCAGATCTGTTATCAAACTTCTTACTATACCAGGACCATAACTATTACTTAATGAATTTAAACAAATTATTCATGGTCTTGCAAATTTGGTTACTATTTATAATGACCCGGAAGGGGGGAGTAAAAAGGGAGGGAATTCAAAAGGGTGGGGAGTTATTATTTTGAAAACCCTGAATTGCTACCAAGCTTATTGTGATCTTATTTACTTTATATATTTTTTACAGATGTCTAAATATATGATATTGTTTATTTGTCAGTATGTTAAAAAATCAGGAATGACATACCATCATAGTATACTTAAAACCTTTGACTGTTGGATAGAGTTAAATATCACACCTATTGAACTGTTTGATAAATGACAAGTTTGAAAATAGGATCTCTTAACTGTAGGGGTCTGTCAGAGGAGGTGAAGAGAAGAGATTTTTTTTCAAGATATAGGAAAAGATATGATATAATTATATTAACAGATACACATTGTACTAACGAAAAAGAAAAGCAGGTGCACATGAGTGGGGTATAAGGCATTCTTTAGCTCTGGTTCCAGCCGCTCAAGAGGGGTAGCAATTCTGATAAAAAATAGTTTACATTTACTATTCACCAAGAAAAAAAGGACCAGGAAGGCAATTTTATCATTCTAGATATGACCATTCAAGATTCTCTTGTTGCAATATATGGTCCCAATGGGGACTCTCCACAACTTTTTTTTGAAAATATAAAAGGGCTAGTATCTGGTATAAAAAATAGCTCCATAATTATGGCTGGAGACTGGAATGTGGTGCAAGACTTTGATAAGGACACCTCAAATTATAGAGCTAAAAACAATATAAGAGCACATGATGAAATTTTAGATATGATAGAGTCCCTGGACCTTGTTGATATATGGCGAGCATTAAATCCAGATACAAAAAGATTTACATGGCGTGGTCCTGGGCTTAAGCAAAGCCGTTTGGATTACTTTTTGATTTCATCTGATCTTGAACCATTTGTAAAAAATGTAGACATAGATATAAGTTACAGGTCTGATCATTCTCCAGTGTACCTGACCGTACAGTTTTACAATCAAATTAAAGGTAAAGGCACATGGAATTTTAATAATAGCTTACTACATGATATGGTATATGTAACTGAAATAAAAAATTGCATTAGGGAAACTATAAATCAATACTCTCTGCCTGGGAATGACCTGGAAACAGAACTATCAGTAAACCCACACATGTTTTGGGAATTCTTAAAATGTATGATAAGAGGGAAAACAATCTTATATGCCAATTATATAAAAAAGTAAAACACAAAAACTGAAAATGATTTAGAACTCAAGCTAGCTAAATTACTTGAAAATTATGAAATAGACCCCTCAGAATTATTAAATTCAGAAATAAAATTTTAGAAAATGAACTTGTTCAACACAGAGAGAAAATAGTAACAGGTATAATGGCCAGAGCAAAGGCAAGATGGGTAGCAGAAGGTGAAAAATGTACTAACTATTTTTGTAATCTTGAAAAAAGAAATTATAATGAAAAGATAATTCCAAAATTAATTAATAATAATGGGGAGGAAATTTTCAACCAAAGTGAAATTTTAGAAGAACAAAAATCATTTTATGAAAAACTGTACTCCTCAACAAATCCTATTCTTCATCAAGAACATAAAAATCTATTTTTTGATGAAAATAATCCTTTTATCCGCAAACTTTCTGATGAACAGAGGTTACAGGCAGAGGGTAATTTGAATACTAATGAATGCTTAAAAACATTGAAAAATATGAAAAATGGTTTTACAACAGAATGGATTTACAACAGAATTTTATAAATTTTTTTGGATAGACCTCCATGAGTTTATTATAAAATCTTTTAATTATAGCTTAGAAACTGGATCTTTTTCGGTTAGTCAGATATGCATTCCAAAAGAGGGTAAATCAAAATTTCAATTAAAAAAACTGGAGACCTATCACTTTATTAAATGTTGATACAAAAATTGCATCAGCTGCATTAGCAAATAGAATAAAACCATTTCTTGGGGTTATAATTAGTGAAACACAGCAAGGTTTCATAAAGGGAAGGTATATTGGAAAATGTACCAGGCTTATTTTTGAAATTATGGAAAAGGCAGAAGATGATAATCTACCAGGTCTTTTACTTTTATTAGACTTTGAGAAAGCTTTTGATACTCTTGAGTGGTCATTTATAGACTTGGCTTTGTCTTTTCTAGGATTTGGTCTTATTTTTTGTAGATGGGTCAAGACCTTATATTCAGAATCTCAGAGCTGTATTATAAGTAATGGACATTGCTCTCAATTGTTTAATATTGGTCGGGGTGTTAGAAAAGCTGTCCTCTATCTCCATATCTCTTTATATTATCTTTAGAACTTATGAGTGCTGCACTTAAAAAAAACCCAGATATAAATGGTATGAAAATAAATGATTCTGAGTATCTACTAAGCCAGTATGCAGATGACTCATGTCTCTTATTAGATGAGGATGAGCAATCTTTAGATAAATGTTTATATACTTTAGAAATTTTTTCTGAGTGTGCGGGACTTAGGGCTAATTTTGATAAAACGGAAGCCATATGGATTGGTTCAAAGATTCACTCAAGGGATAAACTAACAACTACAAGAAATTCGAACTGGAATCATTCAGGAAAATTTAAACTTTTAGGAATAAAATTTGATCTGTTCAGTGAAAATAAAACGCTTGTAAATTTTGAAGAAAAAAAAAAAAAAATACAGAGCCTGCTAAATTTCTGGGTTTATAGAGATTTAACATATATGGGAAAGATCACTGTCATTAAATCACTAGCTCTACCTATTCTAATTCAATCATTGACAGTTTTGCCAAATCCGCCGGATGATAAAATAAAAGAAATTCTAAATATTTTTTTTAGTTTCTTGTGGTCATGAAAACCAGACAAGATTAAAAGAAAAATTATGATAGGGTTATTTGAAAATGGGGGGTTGAAAATGCCAGATATAAGATCCTTTTGTTATTCATTAAAGATGACATGGATAAATAAACTTTTAGACCCCTTAAATATATCCCCATGGAAAACATTGTTAATAGATCAATGCAACAGATTAGGAGCAGACAAAATATGGTTGATGACCCCTGATGGTATCCAAAAAATTTCTTCAAATTTTAATAATTTCTGGAAAGATATTTTACTTAACTGGAATACCCTAAACACTGTCACTAATGGCACTGCTGAAGGGATCATGAAACAATCCATTTGGCTAAACAAGAGTTTGAAAATTAATAATAAAACTGTCTTTTACCAGAGGTGGGTTGAATCAGGAGTTTTCTTTATAGGTGATTTACTTGATGAAAACAGTAACTTTTTTACTTTAAAAGAATTCCGCGAAAAACATAATCTTAATATTAATTTCTTTGAATACCATTCTTTGCTGCATATGATACCAAAAGACTGGAAAAATTTAATCGCTACTTCAGAGAAAATTACTCACATATCTAACGATAAATTTGAATTTATAAAAAACAATAAAAAGTCATGTCAGTTCTTTTATAAAAAATTCTTGTCAATGTATACAGAACGTCCTACAAAACAAGACGACAAAATGTGTAAGGAACTAGGCACTCATATAGTTGGAATTTAATTTATAGTTTACCCTTTTGTTGCACTAAAAACAACAAATTTAGTATGTTCCAGTTTAAGATTTTACATAGAACTCTCGCTACAAATGCATTATTGCAGAAATACGGGTTAAAAGAAACTAACTTATGTAGTTTCTGTAATGAAACTAAAGAAACTATAAGTCACCTTTTCTGGGAATGTATCCTAGTTAGAAATTTGTGGTTAGAAATTGCAGCACTTTTTCTAGTTGAAAATAATTTACCTTTAAATCTTAATGTGGAAAATATTGTTCTTGGGTCAGTCTTGGGATATTTCCCTAAACTTATTCACTATTCTGGTTAAATATTACATTTATACATGTCGCTTTAATACTGCATTACCGACTCTTACAGGTGTCATAGCTATGATTAAAAATTCCTACCAAATAGAAAAAATATCTACCTCCTTTTACAGATCCCCTAGAGCAAGAGAGAAATTTGATAGTAAATGGGAATTAATTAAAAACTTAGTTCACATGTGAGGAGAGATCTTTCTATTTATGTACTTACTTAAGGCTTTATAATAGTTCATGTAGAATTAATAATATGTTGATGCACATCACTACTGGACAGTGATTTGTGTGCATCTTAAAAGTACTATCTATGTTTATTGTTATATATATATATTGATATACTAGTTTTTGTTTGATTGTATTTGAATTATCTCCCCTTGACCTAGGTTGACATTTATTATGTGACTCTGTCCAACATGTTTTCCAACATGTTATCTGTTAATGATCTCTGGTGGCCTCTCCTGGTACCTCTCATGTTCAACATCATTGTATAGGGAGTGATGCATGTGGCTAGAAGAGAGGGCTGATGCAATCATTAACCTTATCAGCATATTCAGGTATTCTAATTCAGAGTGATAAAGGATGTGTATGATCAAGTAGAAAATTTAGAACAATTAGTATAAAAGAGGGACGAAAGATACCAAAGGGGCAGTCTGTTTAGCAAAACGTTTTATTAGACTTAACAATTTGTATTTTCATAAATTGAAATAACGCACGTCTTTCACCATAGCTTAATTCATTTAAATAAATACTAAACGTTCAAAGTAGACATCAACTGATGGAGAATTCACTGATAAAAGTAAAATCGACGGAAACGACGCCATACAACGCACACAACAGTCAAACGTTGATATTGAGCAATTAAAATATGTTGCAGGCATCAATTCAGTAAAAAATGAATAGTAAGCATGGACTATTGTCAAATTTTAAATATTTGGAGAAATAAAGCAAAACATCAGTTATCTGAATTTTACGAATAAGAATATAAGCATGAATATAATTTGGGTGCTCCTCATTACAGAATCGTGGATAGTTTCAAACCAATTTGTCTATGATTCAATATGGGTTCAAAGTTAAATTGGTGAAGGTATGTAATACGTTATTGTTGAACGCATCTATCCCATCGATCTAGAGATAAAGGATACTACAGATACAGTTAAGTCGGCCTAATATCTTGACTTACATCTAGAAATTGACAATGAAGGTTGGTTGATAACAAAACTTTACGACAAAAGAAATAATTTCAGCTTTCCAATTGTGAACTTTCCATTTCCATAAGTAGCAACATTCCAGCAGCACCTGTATACGGGGTATATATCTCCCAATTGATACGATAGTCCCGTGCTTGCATTTCCTATCATGATTTTCTTGATAGAGGATTGCTGCTCACAAGGAAGCTATTAAACCAAGAGTTCCAAATGATGAAGTTGAAATCATCCTTTTGAAAATTTTACAGACGCCATCACGAGTTGGTTGACCGTTATGGAATAACCGTTTTCCAAATGATATCGGATATGTTCCTTACTACAATCCCCTTCCCTTCATGAATGTGACCTACCGACTTAGACTATTTACCGGATTTGTTATCGACGAACTGAGAAGTAAATGGCAGGTAATAACTTTAGATATCGAGGAGGCTACCAAAATAGTATTTCCACGAATGTTAACGGAAGGAGTTATTAACGAGAAAACGTCGCTACATATTTTTACAGACGCCAGTCAGTTAGCATACGGAGCTTGTGCTTACTTAGTTACAGCAAATTCATCGGTCATCGTCATGGCTAAAAACAGAGTAGTACCCGTAAAACCGATTTCATTACCACGTTTAGAACTTATGGGCGCGCTTATCGGCGCCAGATTAGCAAGACATCTTCTTAAAGTCATAACAACAGAACATGTGTATATGTGGAGCGATAGTCAAATTGTTTTGAGTTGGATTAAATCGTCAAAAAACTTAAAACCGTTCGTAGCAAATCGACTTAAAGAAATAAGAAAATTAACAGAGAATGCTGAATGGAATTATTGTCCAACAGATGACAATCCAGCTGATTACTTAACTCGCGGAATTTACGCTAAACACCTTTATAATAACAGCTTATGGATGAACGGTCCACAATGGATTTTAAATCGTGAAAATTGGCCAACATGGACGAGGAAAATTGAAGACTGCAGCACGATGGTAACTGTTAGTGATGACTATACAGACGATGAAAGTACAAATGCTTCAACACATACAATTTCATGTATAGATATACAACGATACAGATGTTTAGAAAAAGCAATTAGAGTAACAGCATACGTCTTGCGTTTTATACAGAATTTACGGAATTCAAAAGATAAACGGTCAATCGGATTTATCAGTGTTGAGGAGCGATGTAAAGCATTAAAAGTTCTAATAGTAACAGTACAACAGGAAACATTTAAGGATGAAATTGAAAGCTTGAATTCATCGTCACAGAAAAAAGTGCCACTTGTTCGACAACTTAAACTATATACAGACAAAAATGGATTACTACGTTCTACCGGGAGAATACAAAACGCACCTGTGAAGGAGAGTACTAAATATCCGTTGTTATTACCAACACACCACAGTCTTACGTCCTTAATCGTAATGGATGCACACACAAAGACTTTACATGCCGGACTTAACAGTACAATCGCATATATTCAACAGAAATATTGGATACCGAGAATAAGGCAGTGCGTAAAATCACAAATTCGTAAATGCGTTCAATGCATTAAAATATCAGGAATGCCTTATAGTGCACCCGATCCGCCACCGCTACCTAAAGATCGAGTCAACTACGATTATCCTTTTTCAGTAACCGGCGTTGATTTCACAGGAGCTTTGTATACAAAAGGAAAACACAACGAATTAAGCAAAACATATATTTGTTTATTCACTTGCGCCGCTACACGAGCCATACACTTGGAGATAGTCACAGACTTAACCGAGGAGTCTTTCATGCTTGCTTTTAAAAGATTTGTCGCTAGGAGATCTACACCAAGGATTATGTTGTCCGATAATGCAACAACCTTCAAGGCAGCCGCCGAAAAGATTACAAGATCAAGCCAAGACAACCGAATACAAGAAAAACTTGCCGATCAAGGAACTGAGTGGAAATTCATACCCAACCGTGCACCGTGGTTTGGAGGCTTTTGGGAACGCCTAATTGGACTCACGAAAAAGTCAATTAAAGCAATACTAGGAAAGTCATGTGTCTCTACGGAAATGTTGAATACAATTATAATCGAAATCGAGGGAACTCTAAACAATCGTCCTATAACTCACATTTCTACTGATATTAAAGATCCCGAACCGCAGACGCCAGCGCACCTCTTATATGGTCGTCGACTTGACAACCGATCGGATCAGAATATTGACAGTGTTACTACCGAAGATTTGCACGTGAAACTGAATAAAAATCTACAGAGAAATAATGAAATAATCAACCATTTTCGCTCAAGATGGAAACACGAATATCTGACGTCACTCCGTGAATTCCACCGTACATCTGGAAGAAACGAACAAACAATACAAATAGGTGACATTGTACAAGTACACAATGACACAAATCGTATAATGTGGAAATTAGCAGTTGTACAAGATTTAGTTCGTGGAAAGGATGGACTCATTCGATCAGCTGTTATCAAGACCGACACAGGAATCACCAACCGTCCGATTGTGAAGCTCTATCCGTTGGAAATTCGCAGTACAAATGATGACAGTAAATGAACTTTTCTGCCCTGGAGAAATTAGTGGATGTATAGACTGTTCAATTAACTACGGTTATTAGATAGACTTGTAGTGTTAAATTATTCAGACGTGAACTGTTAAAAAATATTGAGAGACTTTAACTATGATTTTATTTCATTTTATTTCACAATTGATCAGACATTTAATTTCAAATTTACGAATTTTTCATATTGTATTTCAAATTTGAGTTAAATATCATTTTCTGCGGCCCCAGAATGTAAAGAATTGCGCTAATATTAACGTACCTTTTTGCGGTACGGCCACTATCTTTGTGACGTCGCGTAATTGTAATACTTTATGTTGTATTGAATAGAAACGTATAATGGCAGACGTAGTTCTATCTTTAACGCCTTAGTTAGCTTACGATCAAATACACAACGCAACGCAATAATCTACATAAGCCACACGACGGGTGCCAGATGTTGAGCAGAATCTGCTTGCCCTTCCGGAGCACCTGATATCACCCCTACTTTTTGGAGGGGTTCGTGTTCCTTATTCTTAAGTTTTCTATGTTGTGTCATGTGTACTTTCGTTTGTCTGTTTGTCTTTTACATTTTTAGCCATGGCGTTGTCAGTTTATTTTTGATTTACGAGTTTGACTGTCCCTCTGGTATCTTTCGTCCCTCTTTTATGGTCATTTCAATTTCATTTAAAAAGATGATAAAATGTAACAGACAATCAAACCAATCTACAGATACCTTGAAGTAAATCTTTTATCAGGAACAATAAATTTGAAATCGATGGCCTGAGCACAGTTCAATCCCATTAATGTATTGTTTGATGTATGTTTACTAAGGTACATACTTCAGCTTTCCAATATTGTAAGCATTTTTTTAAAAATTTTTCTATAGGGCCAGCTGAAGGACGCTTCTGGGTGCGGGAATTTCTCGCTGCATTGAAGACCTGTTGGTGACCTTCTCTATGGTCGGGTTGTTGTCTCTTTTACACATTCCCCGTTTCCATTGTCAATTTTATAGAATACAAAAATAGAATGCACTTGGTCTTTCTAATGCTGAGGGACGTACTGGTATATGTGGTTACTTACTTCTGCGTAATTTCGCCTCTGATGGCATTCAAGCATTATATCTTTATTTGTATATGGAAGGAAAGTATTCAAAACATACCAAAAACTCATGATTTACAAGCGTAGAAAATCTGATAATATAGACAACACCCAGTAAGAACGTGTAACAAGCGTGAGGTTTATCTAGCTATAAAACGAGGTTCAATCTACCATTTTCTACTTATTATATGCCTGTTCCAAGTCAGGAATATGAAAGTTGTTGTCAATTCGTTTGATGTGCTTGAGCTTTGATTTTGCCATTTGATAAAGGACTTCCGTTTTGAATTTTTCTTGGAGTTCAGTATTTTTGTGATTTTACTTTTTTTTCTTGCAGATAATTTATGCTTTTATTCTATTTAAATTTAAACAAAGAGAAAAAATTAAACTGTCTTTATATTACAAATCAATCAAGCCCCCCTTCCCAACTCAACCGACTAAAACGTTAGAAAGGGTCGAAAAAAGAATTTTGACCCTATTGTTTCGACTTTAACAGGACCTCGGTGCTTCAAGGCCGCGCATTAACCAACTGAGCTAAAGACGTACTTCTTTAACTCAACCGCAGACGACTGACGCAGAAACTCATATTGAAAGGAAGCACTCCCTTCAAATTCAGGTACATACACTCTACATGTAGCGTCAGTACTGGTCAAACTTTTTCTCGTCATTTCTCTTTTCGTCTTGTTAAAAGACATTAGCCTTATTCCAAATGAAGTTTAAGATTTAACTTAAAAGAAAAGTGTTTCCTACCTTTTATGCTTAAGTAAAAAATAAATATTTTATAAATCCTCAAACGTTTATTGTATCTTTGATATCTGTAACTGTTCATATACTCATTTATATATGAACAAGGTAGTATTCAATTTAATTGTACTTGCATTTCAAAAGGTCATTATTAATACTATGGTATGCTTAAATAATCATTGGTCATAAAGCTTGTTGTTCGTTTTTGTACGGAAGATTAGGCAAAAAATAATGAATTGTTTAATAGACTAGTAAGCAGTTGGTTACTTAAACAAGAATGTTCTGATTAAAGTCGCTTCATATACAATTTCGTTTAAATGTCAGTGGAAAAAAAAATCATGTTCTGTTTTAATGTTAAATGTCACCAATAAATTTTAAATATTCAGTAGTTTAGATATTATAATACCATCACACCCTGTTCTTCTTATTTCTACTGAAGATAAGGTAAAACACAAAAGTATTATCAAGCTAATGATCGACAGATTTTATTAACAAGGAGGAAAAGTACTCTAACTGTTCCGTTTAAAGAGCTATTTTGAGGTCAGTCAGTCATTTTATTCTTTTTAATATTTAACCAAAATTATAAGAAGAAATAAGGGTGTTTTTAGTTTTAATTATGATGTAATGGTTGAGATGGCTCTGTACTTATTCACCATGTCATTCTGTTATTATGTTATGGAGTTTTGTATTCTTGTCTTTCGTTTTTACTAATGTGCTTTTGTCTATATGCCCTTTCGTTTTTCTTTTAGAAATGATTTTAATATTTTTCTGTCTATGAAGAATTAACATAACAAATGTGGTGTACACTGAATTGAGCCCGTAGCGGGTTATTTAACATTATGCACCGCATTTTTATGTTATTTCGAAAATTACAGATTTTTTTCACAAGAATGCCTTATAACTTAATTATATAATCCCTTTTTGAGAAGTAAATCATAAAAAACGTTGATAACGTCACCATCACATGATAAAATTATGTCTATAAGCTAATTAACAATTTTTTCTCAGCCAATTGAAAGACGTGTTACATCAAAAATGTAATTATTTGTTTAAATATTTGTTTGTTTTCATATTGATACAGCTTATAACTCAGTGTTTACTGCTGTATCCCTTTTTTGACATTTTTACCTATTATGTCTTTCTGATTTGTTCACACGTCGTTGTCAATATAATGGAATCTTATGCGACTGTTGTATAAGTTCGTGGTTTATCGAGCTATAAAACCAGGTTTAATCCACCGTTTTCTACGTTAGAACATGCATGTTTCAAGTCTGGTTATGGCTGTTGCGATCCATTCGTTTGGTGTGTTTGAGCTTTTAATTTTGCCTTATAATTAGGGACTTTCCGTTTTGATATTTCTTCGGAGTTCAGTATTTTTTTTTGTTTTCTCTTTTTTTTAGTTCATTTTTTTTTTGTGATTTTATTTTTTTGGGGGGTATACACTTCATATTTGTCCTTTTTTTCTCTATCTTTTACATTTGAAAATAGAGAATTCAAATTTGTGTACATTAACAAAAAAAATGTACTGTTGGTTAGTTATACCGCAGTCCCACTAGGCCACGATCGCATTACGATCTGTGAAAAAACAAATGAAAATTTTGATGATCATAGTACGATCGTGTAGATCACAGTAAGGTCGTATCATAGTCGTGGTGAGGTTTCAAGATCGTGAAGAGCGTGGCCAACTTTGAAAACAATCGTGGTGCGGTCGTGGCGAAATCAGGTCGTAGTAGAATCGTGATCGTAGCAAGATCGCAAAGGTCGCTGTACAATCGTAGCAAAAGCGTGATTCTATTCGGAGAGGCTGCGTTACGATCTCACAGCGACGTTATAACGACCTCACTACGACCATCACGTTCTCACCGCGACCCAACTACGCTTCCACTACGACTATACCACGCTGTTCACGATCATAGTACTATTCTAGCACGCCCTTGCCGTCCTCATCACGCTCTTCTTACGACCTGACTACGTTCACACTACTACCATCATTCTCATTGTCATTTTCACATAACATATTTAAAAAGCTCCCTAGATTTTGATGTACAATGTATCTATTTGCTCAAACGGCTCAACCATGCTTCTCTTTTTTATATAGATTAGACTGTTGGTTTTCCCGTTTAAATGGTTTTACACTAGTATGTTTTTGAGGCCCTTTATAGTGTGCTGTTCGGTGTAAGCCAAGGTTCCGTGTTAAAGGCCTTACCTTGGCATATAATGGTTTACTTTTATAAATTGTTACTTGAATGGAGAGTTGTCTCATTGGCACTCATACCACATCTTCCTATATCTATAGACACATCTGCTGTCATCTTTGCTATCGTTCACTAAAATATAGTCATTTGAGCTTAATGGACCAGCAATAAGTTGTAATTTAGGTTGGATTGGTCGGTCCGATATCTCTGCTTGATCAGGATTTGTTACTTTGCTCCCTCTGCCTCTACATCAACCCCTACCACCACGCCCACGTGTTCTAGTAGATTTTGGTATTGTTTACGAGTATTAATCAGAAATAGAAGGAATGGAACTGTTTTGATATGAAACACGGTGTTGACGTTATTGCTGAGAACGTAGTAAGATCGCGGTATGAACGTAGTATAATCGTGGTAAGAACGTGCTATAATCGCAGTTAGATCGTGTTGCAATCGGATAACTCATGGTATGGTCGTTGTGAGAACATGAAGAGCGTAGAAAGATCGCAGAATAAGCGCGGTGAGAACGTGGTATAATCGTAGCGGGATCGTTGTAGAAGCCTAATGAGGACGTAGTAGCATCGTGAAAGCAACGAAAATTTACATTTTTATGACGCTTATACCGCGACCTCACCACGATCTAAATTTATTTTAGATCACGGTGAGCGTGGTGCGCTCGTGGTCTAGTGGGACTGGGGCTTTAATGACAACTATGACATATGCAACAACCCCTTCCCGAAGAGGAAATTACAGTTATCATGCATTATAAAATTGAGAAAGGAAATGGGGAATGTGTCAAAGCGACAACAACCCGACCATAGAGCAGACAACAGCCGAAGGCCACCAGTGGGTCTTCAATGTAGCGAGAATTCCCGCACCCGTAGATGTCCTTCAGCTGTCCCCTAAATATGTATACTAGTACAGTGATAATGGACGTCATACTAAACTCCGAATTATACACAAGAAACTAAAATTAAAAATTATACAAGACTAACAAAGGCCAGAGGCTCCTGACTTGGAACAGGCGCAAAATTGCGGCGGGGTTAAACATGTTTATGATATCTCAACCCTCCCCCTATACCTCTAGCCTATGTAGAAAAGTAAACGCATAACAATACGCACATTTAAAATTCAGTTCAAGAGAAGTCCGAGTCCGATGTCAAAAGATGTAACAAAAGAAAATAAATAAAATGACAATAATACATAAATAACAACAGACTACTAGCAGTTAACTGACATGCCAGCTCCAGATCTCAATTAAACTGATTGAATGATTATGTCTTCATCATATGAATATCAGGCACAATCCCTCCCGTTAGGGGTTTAGTACCATACTATCATAAAATATATGAGAAGAACATAACCCGTGTCATGCCAACAACTGTTTTTTTTTTAAATAAATGTGTTTAGTTCCGATGCAAAGACCCTATAAGTGAATCAATATTAGTATGGTTGTATATGGGTAAAATCAACAACTAATAAACAATGCAATATATGTTTGCACTTTATGGTTAAATAGAAAATGACTGTGTGAATAATTTCCCCGTATAGCCTTAAATAATGAGGAAAATCTATTACGGATTATAAGGTTATAAAGTACGAAAACCCGAGCGTGCC
The DNA here is from genome assembly GCF_963676685.1 of Mytilus edulis. NCBI lineage: Eukaryota > Metazoa > Mollusca > Bivalvia > Mytilida > Mytilidae > Mytilus > Mytilus edulis. The sequence continues at coordinate 17,506,438 of NC_092350.1, forward strand.
ACGCAAAAATACAATTACAACTTTGAGCACGAGTTACTGTCTTGTGCGTACACAATTTGTGCGCACGAGTTATTATTTTGTAATAAAGAGCCCCGAGATGACAAAATATGAAAGTATTCATGAGGTATATGGGAGGGTTGAAATCTCACAAAACATGTTTAACCCTGCTGCGTTTGTACAAAAGTCCTATGTCATGGACCTCTAACCGCTGTAAGTCTTGATTGGCTGAAATACTAGTAGTATACATTGACAAATGTTATCCATTCGTCTGATGTGTTGGAGCTTTTGATTTTGTCATTTCATAAGGGACTTTTCGTTTGAATTTTCCTCGAAGTATGGTATTTTTGTGATTTAACTTTTTGTTTAAGGGTCATCTAAAGCCCTATCAGGGTGCGAGATTTGCTTCGTTGGTGGCCTTGGGTTGTTTTTGTTTTTTTGATTGGGTTGTTGTCACTTTGACACATTCCCTGCCTTCATTCTCAATTATTTTATAATTAAAAAATCATAAAAAATAAAAAGACGACTATTGCTGTCAAATTAATTTATTTAGTTCCTTTACACAAATTTCCGCTATAAACTGTGACGCAGAAACAAGTCTGCGCTTTTAAAATGGACAAATAATGTTATATATATATATATATATATATACGAATTTCGACATCATAGATTTTATCGATAAAAAGAAACATGTCATTGACCGTTTTTTTTTACATAAGGCCATTTTTAATATTATTAGCTTTTTCAGGGTGTCCAGTTTTGAGTGACAGAGGAAGCCGGAGTCCCCAGAAAGAACGAACCAACCTTCAGTAGGAAACCTGACAATACTAGTCAATCAAGATTGGAGTCTATGCACATGCCACGTGCGGTGTTCAAACTCAAAACCTGAGCTGTGACCATGAAGATCCTTAAAATCATGTCATATAACTTCGAAATAGTTATCTACATTATACTATATGTGGGCGAGTGTGTCTAGATTGGCGTTGTTACACAATTTTTAGAAGAGCAAAATGTGTGCGTTCGTATTAAATCCTTGACAAACCGATAAATGTTATCGCTGTAACACATTGTATTAATTAAAGGATTACAAGGCCTGATGTATACAAGATTTTGTTTATAACTTACTTATAAACTGATTGCATTGAAAACTTTGGCTGGAGAACATATACCGTGTAAAGACATAAAGTTGGGTCTTAGCTTTTTTATATATATATTTAAAACATTAAATGTAAGAAATACATTTGCAGTTATCATGGTTATAGTTATTTCAAGATTACATCACACTTTTATATTAATCATTAAGATATGCACTAATATGGAATTTTAAAATGTTTTATGCAAGAAAAACCAAAGTTGTTAGTCATTGATAATGTTTAATGAGATCATTATAAGTTTATTTTTAAGTCTTACTTATAGGATTAGGCAACAAATGCTTTGTTGATAACCTCATGATATAGTTAGCTGAAATACAATGTAGATGAAAGAGAGATTTATTTCTCATAGTTGGTAACTGAGAATATCAGATTTAGACTTTGATGATTCTCCATTCGTAAACCTACATTTTTTAAATGTCAAACTAGCAATTTAAAGAACCGATTGGTATATTTTTCTCAGCTTAATACCTGAACATTTATTTCCGAATGTGAATTTAAGATGATGTGGTGTAGCAACCCAACGATTATATCATCAAAGTTAACTAGTATAATTGTTCTGTAAAAAGTTTGAACGCAAACATGTGATTCTATTTTGACAAACGCATATGGGAATTGTTCTTGACCACTTTCAAACTCCTCGCAAGTTTCAAAAAAGAAGAAAAATGAGAATGAGCTATTTAGAATTATTTAGCACATCATGTTATATGTTGTTTGAGTGTTTACATAGCCAGTACATTTTTACCAGAATACTCAGTGGTAAATGGTATCATTGATTAACTGATAACTTTTCACATTATATTTATTGGAATCAATATTTGACTCGTAATTATAATTATGAGTGTACCACCTAATAATAGTCGACAACAAAAATTATCGTCTTTTTTCAACCTGCTAGTAACCCTGTCGAAAAGACATTTTCCCTATTTAGACTAAATAAAATAACTCTTTTTTTCGGTAGAATTTATATGACCTGCAAATTAAGTTTAAGAATTTCTGTATATATAAATCATATCTTGCTATTAATTTTCATTTTCCAATACCGACCATACGATAACATCATGGATAGCCAAAGTCGTTATACTCTCGCATCGCCCTTGTTATCCACTCTTGCTACATTTGACTTATTCTTGTATCGTTTATCTGGAATTTGTTTTGTATTCCCTTTGACACTCATCGTTACATTAAGTTAAACGTAGGTATAAGTATCTTGCATTAGGGAGGGATAAATCCTATTTTGTAAAAAAAAATCTGATTCTGACAAAAACATCTCTGAAACTGACATAATCAAGATGCTTGATTTCTTGATTGACAATATATTTGTAGTGTTTGGAAGACGTGTTTTTCAACAAACAATCGGTATTCCCATGGGAACCAACCGTTCCTCTATTCTTGTCGACTTTGTCCTTTATTCATATGAGGCTGACTTCATAAGGAACTTCTTAGGAAGAAAGGAAAGAAGTTATCAGTATCTTTTAACTTACATATATATCGTATTAGGTCACTACTACACCGTGTAACGAATTTATCCTACCGACTATCTTCACATATGGTATTCATACTAGCGGCATATGAAATCAATTAAGTCTTCAATAATTAGTTTTAAGAACCTACTTCTATTGCAAAAACCAAATGACAACAATAACAACATGTTTGCCTTAAATTTGTATCATGAATGTATTTCAATCGTTCATTATCAGTGTTTTCGTCTGTTTAAACCTTTTAGATTTCATTTTTGTTTTGAAAGGGAGGTAACTCCTTACTAACCCCATACGGTTGCTAACCCTATATAGTAACTAACCGTTTTTTGTGGGCACCATATATCAAATATGTATAGTCATGTAGTCTATTAACCAATCATGTATCCATAAATCTATAAGATAATATTAGTTACATAGTGTGTTAGTGACTTAATATGATATATACAGGGTAAGTAAATTCCATATACCGTATAAGGTCACTAGCACACTATGTAACTAATAATATGTCCCTAACTACAATCCCATCCGAATTTCCCGAAGATGACCTACCGAATTAGATTTATTATGTTAGTTCTAACATGAGCAACACGACGGTTGTCACATATGGAGCAGGATCTGCTTACCCTTCCAGAGCACCTGATATCATCCCGAATTTCGGTAGGGTTTCTGTTACTCAGTTCTTAGTTGTTCTGTTTTGTGTATTATTGTTTGTCTTTTGGTCTTTTTCATTTTCAGCCTTGACGTTGTCCGTTTATTTTAATCTAATGAGTTTCAATTTCCCTTTGGTATCTTTCGCCTCTTTTATATTGTTTTTGAAGTAGCACTGAATATATATCTATTAGGTATTGCTACTTACCGATGAGTTTTTTGGAGAAAAAGGACGAACCGTTGTTTGCCAAAATCCTGGTTTGTTTTAAAAATGTTTTACTCAGACTCCGAATACGATTTTTAAAGCGTGATTAGCAGCTGCAAGTTATTCAATATCGTATGTGTTGAGAAAGGTCTACTATTCACGTGGAGAAGTTGGTATATTGCATGGTAAGGTGAGGAAAATATTTAATTTCAAAAGTAAAATCATCTCCTTTGTTATAGATTCTGGAAATGTTTAAAAATCGTGCGACGGAAGCTATATCTACTTCAGGATAATATATATTAATGGGACGTACTCTGAAAAGTTTGATAGTTAAAGGAAAGAATATCTTTAAAAAGAGGGACAAAAGATACCAGAGGGACAGTCAAACTCATAGATTGAAAATAAACTGACAATGCCATGGCTTAAAATAAAAAGACTAACAGAAAAATAATAGTACAGAAGACACAACATAGAAATCTAAAGACTAAGCAACACGAACCCCAGCAAAAATTGGGGTTGATCTCATGTGCTCCGAAAGGGTAAGCTGATCCTGCTTCACATGTGGCAATATACCATATATGAAATTAAATAATTTAGCTACTTAGATCTTTTTTTTTCTTCAAGGGACTGAGGGAACTTGAACATAAGAAAAGGACGACCAAGAATGGTGTTCAATTCAATGAATATCTGGTCAATGTGAACCTCTAAGATACTGATCACTTGTTTGTTGGTGAAGAATATTTTATTTTCGGCCTTATTTTTATCAAAATATGTAGAATTATACCCCAAAACAATAAATTTGTAGTCTTTGACACCTGTTTTATGAATGAAAGCATTTTGGATTATTTCTTTAAGATATTTTTTGTATAGATTAGACCGTTTGTTGTCCTGTTGAAATGGTTTTGCATTAGTCTTATTTGGGGCCATTTATAGCTTGCTGTTCGGTTAGATCTTATGCACCTTGTTGAAGACCGTACTTTGACCTATAATGGTTTACTTTCACAAATTGTGACTTGGATAAAGAGTTATCTCATTGGCACTCATACCACATCTTCTTACATCTATTTAAATTACATGTGGTATGGTGGTGTAAAAGATGGACAAACCGAGGTTTTAATTTTTTTCAGAAATGCATTTAAGTTCTTCAGAATACACATTTATTTAATGCCACTTTGAAAGTAAACAGTATCGCAGTATTTCTGTTAACCTTCTTGCACTTTAATAGCATTTTCGTATGTCCTCAAGATTGTATATATGCTTCATCAATTGAAGAGTTTCATAATCAAAAGTCAAAAGAATAATTTTTGAAATTTAAAATATAAAAACTTTTCTGACCATCATTTTCTTAATCGCGGTTTGCTGCTTATGATGGAGCTGTGGGGTCAGGAACTCGTTACACTAAATTTGAAGTCATCGTAAAGACCTTATCATGATTACAATGTTGCAGACCATTATCGAAAACTGATGTCAAAGATGACCACTAAAGTTATGTTCTATAAATTGTAAACCACAATCCAATATTATGTTCATCGAATTGGCATGGCCGATTCCGAGTTGTCACAGAATGTTTATCCCAATTGTGTATGACATTTTTTCATATATGTCATTGATGTACGCAGCTATAGTTTCAAACTACGTCGCAGCTACTATAAGATCCTCGTAGAACTAGACGTACAGAGCTCATGATAAACCACCATTAGCAGGTGGTGTTATATGCTACTGTCTTTGGTAGCGTGTAAAGAGTTTTATTGACTTTTATGATTATCTTTTTGAGATCTCTTTTTGCAATCGCGCGTACATTGTATCTTTTGCTACGATATCTCTAAAAGGAAATTATTTTATCATTGTGTAATCTATTTTTAACTATATGTTTTTACGAAATGCACTTTCTTCCATCTTTTAATTTTCTTCACGAGCGCACTATTATGGATTACAATATATTTTTAGTATTTTTATATTATTTGGTATCGTTCTTGCTTTTGTAATTCTTATCGCCAAACTCTGCTTGCTTACCTTTTCAGCAGGGGGCCAAATAGTGAAATCTTGAAATTCCCCCCCCCCCCCCAAAAAAAAAAATGATATAACTAAATTTATTTCATAACATTAAATTTTGTTTGCATCCAAATAATTTATTGTCAATAAACTTTGAACTTGTCATGGGCCAGATAAAGTTCCGATCGTTAGCAGCAAAGATATCCTTTCCATAAAATTTAGAGGTATAAGGGTTATAAACTTGAATTCGTGATGTGAACAGGAGTTTCTGTTACCATTTTTTTTTTTTTTTTTTTTTTTTTTTTTTTTACATTTTCGAGAAAACGATAACAAAACTAAGGATTCTTTTAAGGACCTGCCTTGAAATTCATATAGTTTAAACAGAATTTCAGTGGGCATAAGTCTGTCAGATCTCTATAATGTTGTATCAAACATATGAAATATGAAAAATTCCCACAAATCTCAAATGACGTATCTGAAATACGGAAGTATAATGTAACAATTGGGATTTTCACGCTAATTTTCTGAAAAAAACCCACCTTGAATCTGATTTCCCCAATTGCTAAGTTATAACCAGATACTACATGATTACATAGTCCTGCAGTATACTGCAAGTAGCGTTTTGGAATCGGATAAATTCAAAATGTGAAATAAAATAGATCTTTCCTGGAATTAAAAGCATAACAATGTATTATCTGTTCTTGATAAAGTCATCTTTGAAGTTTAATATAGACAAAATAAACTATTTTATGATACCCTTTAAAAGGATAATGCACATCTTCAGAAGTTATGACTCTTAAATCTGATGGATTTAAAAGTTTTGAAATATATGTCTTTAGAAGAAAACAAGAAAACAAGACTGGTTTATTTGTCCTTTTCAGATCTTTTCCTTCAGTCTGCCTGAATTTATTTATCGAAAATATACTTGACATCCTAGTCAAATCTTAAAATGAAAAAAAAATGTTTTTGAGCAATACTAAGCGCTATCAATCCTATAAACATGTAATTTTATGATAATATGGTGGCATAGCTTTTTTTCTCTTTTGAGGATACTAATATAACTAATTTCTGTGTTGATTTATACTGCCTTACACAAATCTGGCTTGGCAACGATGACCTTGACTTCTGGTCACTTAATTTTAAGACGAATAAGGATCTTCCAATTAACATTGGCCTTTGAAAAGAGACCCAAGTCTTAATAGCAATCTTCTCATTATGAAGACCATATATCATATATAAGGTTGTATTCAGAAGTTAATTAGCTCCGGGAAACGAAAATGACCGAGAAACTGACTGACTGATAGACGGACAGTTTAAAAGCTATGTACATCCACTAGTACTACATGTAATTCTTTGCGTTGGTTTTAATAAAATGAATATCCAAAATTATTTCACTGAAAATTCTTTATAGTAGCAGCACGTTCTTGTCCTCTGCGATAATGAATGGAGGTGTTTACAAAACACTGCGTAAATGTATTACACGAGGACAACATGGTTTTCGATTTTATCAGTTTCTTAATTTATTGGGTTAGATAACCACACCCTACAGCATAATTTTAAAAATAACTGCAACCATCTCTGATACTGTCCGTCATAGAATTTTCAGACAGTTGTAATGGGAGAAAGAAGAAACAGAGAAACACTTACAGCCGTTTCTACCACAAATACCTATTCTAGCAAATGTTATGATGCTATTAATTAAGCGAATATTTTATTTATCCTAAATGAATTCAATCGACAATGCTTACTTGAAACTCGAAAGGTGAAATTTTCGAGACCTCATCAGGGATATGAGAACAGTAACAATAATTACATATATAAAAGACAATGAAATTTATGCAAAGACATGATCACATCAGCACTGGTATATAGTTTAATGGAATATGTAGTGGAAGGCAAGTTTGATTCAAACAATCCAGTTTGACAATTAAAATCAAAATATTTATAGTATTGGGCTTTTTTTACTTTATAAGTGAAACGTCTTTTTGATTCGGGAAATAATCGAGGACGTATGTTATTTATAAAGGCAACAGTAGTATACCGCTGTTCAAAACTCATAAATCCATGGACAAAAAACAAAATCGGGATAACAAACTAAAACCGAGGGAAACGCATTAAATATAAGAGGAGAACAACGACATAACACTAAAATGTAACACACATAGACAAAATCCCACGAGAATAACAAATATAACATATATATTTATGCGTCCTTGGGGAAAAATGAACATTTAAACAGATAGTGAAATTTATCACTAATTTTACATAATTTGTAGTATTATAAGAAACAGATGCGGTCCCCACGTTCAACACCCCCAAAACGGCCTTGTTCTATTGGCAATAGATGATTCACCTGCTTAAAAGATCAGACCATTACAATCACGTAAACCTATATCACACCTCTTGTATGCTTCATATCGTGATGACAGCTAGACATTAACAATGAGGGTCGGATGAGAACAAAATTACGACATATCACGACGGTTGTCACATGTGGAGCAGGATCTTTTTACCATTCCAGGGCACCTGTGATCATTCTCGGTTTTTGTTGGTGTTCAGATTTTCTTTTTTATGTTGAGTTTTGTATACTGTTGTTAGTCTGTTTGTCGTTTGTTTTAGCCATGTCGTTGTATGTTTATTTTCCATTTATAAGTATGAATATCCCTTTGGTATATTTTGCCCTTCCTTTTATAAAATGTGACTTATACTTTAAAAACAAGATAAAAATAAACTACTCTGGTAAACATGAAGTGATGACACTTAGTAAATAGTTAATTAACAGTAATATATGGAGATATAATTGTATTATTTATGTCAAATAAAAAATAAAAAACAAAATATATTTCATTTTTTAAGAACAAGCCTGAATGGAAACCCATCAGTCCCCGATATGTATGTTATTACTATGTATGTAGCTCCAATTGGTAAGATAGTTAGACTCTATGGAAGTCTAAAATTAAATTTTAAGGCCTTAAAGTGTCATATCAAATAGGAATCATTAAGCAGTGATTGATGCATATGCATATTGTCTAGTTACAAGTACAGTAATGTACCTTTGTCATGACTTACACATTATAAAAAGGTTTCACTTTAAGTGCACACAGATGATGTTATGAGGTACACAAAGGTACGTTTTTGTCTCAATTATTCTGAGAGCTTAACAAAATGAAACCCTTTAGTAGAATTTTTCAAAATATATATATTACTTAACAGTTTTTGAATCAATTCCATCATCATAATTTCTGTTGTATTTCATGTATCACTGTTTCTGCATATTTATTGTATCTTAAAAGTTTAAATGAATAGTCAGATTGCGCTAGTTCTGCAACTGTTGTGAAAAATTGTAAAGCGGATCTGAAATTTCCAAGCGTACAGTTTGCTTGACCCATGAAAATATTCAAATCTAAAAGATCTAACATTCGGATCAAATAGTTCCTTAGAACATATAAATCTTGTAAAGCATATATAACTTCGGTATGTTCATTGAGGTGGTGTAAAGACAGAAAGCGTAAAAAGAAACCGTACAGGACCGGTGATTTGAAACATGATAATCTCATTTGAATTTCCCTTTGCATTTCCAACGGATAAACGTATGAAATAATAGAAAAAAATAACTGGTTCGTGCAATGTCGTTTACAAACATGAGAATCATTTATTACACAATGGTGTAGTGCTTCATGTTCAATGTTACTCAATGTACTATTTAAACAAACATCCATACAATGCAAGGATAATATTCCATTTGAATGGCATTTACTTAACGTATTCACGGTTATATACAACGAAAATCTATACTGTTTCAAGCATTAAAATTAGATTAAGCCAACCAGACATAGCATCACTTTGTAGCCCAATTATAAAGTAGGGCACATTATGCTTATGTCTTTTGTAAAGATTTTTATTCGTAAATTCCCTAATATCTATACTCCGCATACTCATATGCATCGATATCCTTGCTATTAAAATTGAGTAGAAGAATCGGTGCGATTTCAGTTTGAACCGGTTTGAAAGTCGAAGTGGTTTATCTAAAGTAGTGACCAACTGACTTCCTTTGAAAATACTATTACAAAAAATTATTCTTAGTTGGCTGTTTACTTGATCCATCTTGGAAACTCTTATGAAATTCCAATGGAAAGAGTTGGTCTGAAAAAATTTCGACATTGTTTTTAACAGATGGAAACAGTAAATACCTCTTTCATATAGTTCAGTTAGCATATTCACAATGGTTAATAACTCGACTGGATCAAACCTGTGTTTTATAAGATTGTTTTTGCTTATGAAATAATTAGGAAGAATTTCAAAGTTCATGAAAAAAATCAGACGTTTCAATACTTGCTGAAAACAGGAAATCATATTTTCTGGTTTCCAAACATGGACCGGAAATTCATCAGATGCCCAGAATACTACAGTTTTCATAAAATAAGAGCACAACAAATCTTTGCAATCTTGGCGCAAATCAATCACTTCTTTCAATAATAGTTTCATTAGTGCATAACATAAAAGTTGCGTATGAGAAAATAAATATATAAGCTGTTTCTCTGCAACTGAGAATGAAACTCGCCAATCAATATCCTCATTTGGAGAACCTTTACAGCCGATAGGCACAAGCAAAATACCATATTTACCTATTTCATTGATCAATTCTGGAGAGGGCCACATGCATGTTCGATTCCTGTGGACCCATTGATGAGCCTGTTGTATTCAAGACGCATATCTCAAACAAAAAGCACTGTCCACTAGTACCTGTGGATCTGTAATACAAGGCCCATGAATTACACCAGCTGGTACCGGGACATGGAATAACCAATCAAGTTTAAGAAGTTTGTTGGATAACAATAGATAGTTATTGTCTTTTTCTACACACAATAAACGAACATCAGGTTCAATTTTACCATATGATATTAAACGAACATAACCTGGTGTTGTTTCAGTTGTAGATATATCAAAAGAGTTAAATAGAAGTTCATTTGTGGGATGTTCTGATACGTTTATATAGTGTTTCACAAACATTATATCATATCGCTTCCTTTAAAATAATCGAGCCCTTCAGCTTTTCTACCACTAGGAATAAGTCCCTTCACTGGGCTTAAAAACTCTGATATCACATAACATAGTCTCCTTGTTTTTACATCTGATTCATACCCAAATACAATAAAAACTTTGAAATTCTTCCTAATTATTTCATAAGCAAAAACAATCTTATAAAAAACAGATTTGATCCAGTCCAATTATTAACCATTGTGAATATGCTAACATAAATAGTCGTACAATGGAAATGACATATTGCAGTAATCACTCATATTGCCCTGAAGAAAACAGAAAAGAATGTCCATTTACAACAAAATGTACAATTATAGATGGCTTGTCTCCAGAATTAATACCGTCTTAATTTATTCTTGGATTGTTTTCATTTTATTAATTATAAATCATTGCTTAATGTCAAATTGTTCAACAGCATACAGAAGATTGTCAAAGATCCATTGAAATGTTCTGTATGGATGTTAGTGTCCTACGAAAATATTAATAGTATGTACAATCATATGATAATAAAAAGATATGTTTCACTTATTGGCAATCGAAAAATGATATATGTCTAAACATTCTAAAATAATTTAAGAACCATATAGCTCCAAATCATAGGTACATACTAATTTTTTTTAAGTACTGATGCTATCAGATTATTACAAAACTGTTTTGAATCTTGATCTATCTTTTTGGAAAAATATGCAAGTTTAAAATATATCTGCCTATTAAAGAATGAAAAAACAGAAACATATATGAAAAGGACAAAACTGAAACTTCCAAATGGAATACATGTACACTTTAAATAAGATAAACAAACATAGTACTAGTATTAAAATTCTTGTTTTTTGAAATTAAAATTACATTTTGGACAAAACATCATTTTTTTAAATGTCTGTGTTTTTTTCGAGAAAGATCGTGTTTTTTTTTTCAAGTGCGTCCTTGTTTAATTTTAATGGTTTAAAATGTAAAACGCCAGTACATTTAATTCCAAAAAAACATTGAAAAAGTTCAACTAGTTAAAAGTACTTTTCAAAGCACGAAACAATGCAATAAACCAGTTTGGTAATGCTCCAGGTCGTTGTATTCAAATAGAAAGATTTTAAAAGGAGAGAAAGCTGTATACCTTAGAATCAGCATTAATAATCTTTCCGGATGACAATGCGAATTCTTAAAGTCTGGACTAAAAATAAGGCATAGGTACTTTGATTCAGTCACGGACCGACGGTTCTTGTAGTATATAAATAACAGATCTAAAGACGCAGAAAAAAAAATACAACAAATGGAAGTTTTTAACGACCTTGACTGGCTATACATATAGGTATGTGTCCTTAATTTTAAGATATAAGGAATTGAATATTTGGCGGGAAATAAATCTCTTAGATTCAACTTAACATCGATACCATTTTTCTTTCAAAGTTATGAACAAAATAAGAAGGATTCAATAAGATTTTGAACAACAGATTTTAATCAATATAAGTTATAAAAAGAATAGTAAATGTAGGCTGGCCAATTTTTAATTGCACTGCATGAATAAAACGAGAACAGCAAGTATCCCTGAAATGAAAAGCAAACAAACAACACCTTTTGTCTAGAATCAATTTGCATATTTAAGATTATTGAGATTGTTTTTTAATATTGCCTATTTTTGGCAAAATTCAGGCCTTTCAGACTCCTTACCTAAAAGTTAAATCACAAATATACCAAACAATTTTGATGCTCCTTTCAATTCTGAGGGTAGTTATGATTTATCGACCCTGTACACTACACCCCAACATGTGGACCATGATCCGATTACTCTTCTGGAGCACATTTGATCACTCTCAGTTATTGGTGGGGTTTGTGTTGCTCAGTCTTACTTATACGATGTGTATTATGTATTGTGTACTGTTGTTTTTCTTTTTTAGTCATGACTTTGTCAGTTTATATTTGATTTATGAGTTTGAATGTCTCCTTGGTCATCTTTTGCCTCTCTTTTATCACACAGTTTTATTAAACAAACATTTTCTCATTACAATTCAAAAACTTTCAGTTCAAAACAATTTGTTTACAAAAGGGTATTTACTGCAATTCGTATAAAATATTCTGCTACTTTGAAAAATGTAAACATGCATATAAACCTGACCCAACGGATATTACTTCACATGAACCTTATATAACCTATTATATGTCCACACCAGAGACTATATGTATATAAAAACGAAAATCGAAGCACAACAACTATGTTCCAAGACATAATTCTTACGGTTCGTATCCGTAAGTTCTCAAGCCAAGAAGAATATACGGTCAACAATATTTATTAATTTAAGCTTCATTTGGTCCAAATTTTTGATAAACATTTATATATTATGTATTAAATCTATAGTGTATCTAATAAAAAAAAAACCAATTACTCATATATTTCAATTTTTTTTCTTATATTTGTATGAAGTTTAAATATTCATCTTAGTATGTTGGAGACTAGCAGTTTCAAAATTTTTGCAAATTTTCAACACAAATAATTCAAATATTGGGGTCAATTACAATTTTTGGTTATTTGACTTATTTGTTGATCTTATTTTGCGAACGATTTTGTCGTTTACAGTAATACTCTATCTATTATAATATTCAAGATTATTACCAAAAACTGCAGAATTAAATTTACACAATTCAGGGGCAGCAGACCAATAACGGGTTGTCTGATGCGTCTGAAAATTTTAGGGCAGACCTGATGAACATTTTTACACCATGTCAAATTTGCTCTAAATGGTTTAGTTTCAGAGAAACATGTATAAGCCAAAAACTGCATATTACTCGTTTGTTCTATTTAAAAGTATGACAGCTGTCTTGGTTGATGTATACATTTTAAATACTTGATACTCTAATGATGATTAAGGCCAAGTTTTGTTTATTTGGCCCAGTAGTTTCAGAGAAGAAGATTTTGTAAAAAATTAACGGACGACGGCGACGGACGCCAAGTAATTAGAAAAGCTTACTGTCACTTTGGTGTCAGGTGAGATTAGAACAAACGCCAACATACATATAAACGAACTATTAATTTGATAACAACCGCCATATTTCTAACTTGGTATATGTCATTTTAAGAAAAAAATGGTGGGTGGAACTTGATTTTATGGCTAGCCAACCCTCACGCTTATATGGCAATGCTGAAAATAAACTCATCATAGATACCAGGACTAAGTTTAGTATATACGCCAGACGCGCGTTTATCTAAAATAACAACACTACGTGACAGAAGTACAACAGAAACACACACTCTAAAAGTCGACACAACATGCAAACCGCAGAAATTCAACGAACATCTTCCATCAACAACAGACAGCACAGGACATCACAAACAGTGACACACTTATGCAACGAATATGTAATCTTGGACTTCATACAATTATTTTCACAATACCAATCCAAATAATTATAATGACAATGACGGTATTAAATGGGTATTTTGTAATTATTTGGACTACAAGACATAAAACATTATTCAATCGAAACCATAACAGAAAAATCAAAAATAAATACCGGGTACATAAATTTTGAATGTTTAAAATACCGAGACACGTCGTATCGCAATGCAAATTAACACACAGTAAAACAGTCATATTCGGAAATAGGTCACGTTCGGTACTTAGCAGACAAACATATGTTTTATTGCCATTTCATTACAACATATTTGAATAAGAAGACATATTAATAGAAGAACTAGTAGTGTATGATTTCATTTTTATTGTACAGGATTTTTTTATTATTAATGCTAAAAAAATGTTTATACTAATGTTAATAATGTAGCAGATAAAAAAATAGTAAATGCGAAAAACAGAAAATGATAACAATATCTAAAGATGAATGAATGAATGAATGAATGAATGAATGAATGAATCTTTATTTCCTCCATGTTTATGAAGATTTTGCATACAAAAAGAAATTAATAATTATTTACACAATAAACAAAATATCATACATTTTGAGATAAATACCAAATGAAAAACAAAAACATATTTAGATAACCACACAATACACATATTCTAGTATACACAACAAAAACACAATGTTTTTCAATCAAAGTCTATTCAAAAATCAAAATTAAACCTGTTTTCAAATAATACATGTCTGAATTTCTTAAACATGGGGTACACATTTTTTGCTATGTAATACATCATTCTAGACCAATCTATAGGATCGAGATCGTATACTATATCATTAACAGCTCCTAATAGTACTTCAAGAAGATCATCGTCGTCTAAATTGAAAATGTCCACAGATTTTTGAATGGGAAGTTCATCTACAATTTTATAAAACATAACATTTCTCTCTGTTAATAGAACATGACACACCATAATTAAATGTTTAACGATATCAAAAGACTGTTTGTTACATAGAGTACATGTAGCTTTCTTAATGGCTGCCGATCCTAAAGCCACAAGTACTAGCAGTTCGAGTTTTGCGTCGGGATATAAAACTGTCAACCGAATTAATCTATGTTCACAGAGGGTAGGATGAATTTTGGAATACCTTTTGAGTTCATTTCTATTTTCTAAATTACTTTTCCATCTGTTCTCTTCATAAATTTCAATAGACTGACGGACAATTTTCGACCACAGCACTTTTTCTGGTATGTAATCCTCATTTACATAGGTTTCAAGGAAAGAAAATAGATCGTATTTAACCAGAGTTGTTATAAGATTATAGTTTATAGAGTGTTCGGCATTTTCATCCAGAATAAATTGACTGATGCACATGTTGAACAATTTTTTATGAGTTGTGCCCGATTTACTCCTACATAATCGCCCAAAGAATAAAAGTTTGAATTTGTCAATTACAGCTTCCAATGACCATAAACCAAGGTGGTTTGTAGTTGAGTCAGTTGGTGAATATTTGTCCATACACTGTATATATCGCGCAGCATATCGTTGTGTTCTTTCTAAAAGTTCTATTTCAGAATTTGAGAGTTGTCCCCATACTTTGCAAGAGTACAATGCTGTAGGCAGAACAAAACGTTTCCATATTAAAGTGTTTGTAATCGGCGTAAGGCCTTTCGGGTTTTCTCCAGCACTATACAATGAGTGTAGATTTTTCTTTAACTTCTTAGCCGCATTTTGTGTCCTTTCAAACGTTTTGTTATTGTTAGTTATCAATGTACCAGCATAAATTGTATCAGTTTTACACGCTATTTTTGTATTTCCAAGCTTAATGTCAACATCTGTATTATTATTAAAAGCCAAGACACAACTTTTTGTTCCGTTATATTTAAGTCTCCATTTACAAGCATAAATTTGTACACAGTCGAGAAGACCTTGTAGACCTTTTGGCGAAGCACTAAGAAGGGTTGTGTCGTCCGCAAGAAGAATGGCAGGAATGTTTAAATAACCAATTCGTATTCCACAATTTGTCGAAATCAGCTGTAATATTAAGTCATTTATGTTCAAAGAGAATAGCCAAGATGAGAGTACTCTCCCTTGCACTACACCCTGCAAAATGGAAAAATTGTCACTAGTAAGTCCATTATATTGCACATGTGCACTAGCAGATTTGTAAGACATAAAAAGTATGTTCCATAGTTTACCGGTTACACCGATTTCTTTCAATTTCAGAAAAAGTCCGTCGTGCCAGATCTTGTCAAACGCTTTCTCGTTATCTAGAAAACCAACATAGAGTTTAGATTTACTTTTCATGAACACGTTAATACATTCTTTGAGTGTGTATAAAGCGGGAATAGAACTATGTTCAGGAACAAATCCAAACTGTAAAGGATCAGGAAAAGTCTTATCAAGTGCAGTAAGCATTTTATTTATTCGATGAAGGACTGTTTTGTCGTGTAATTTTCCAAATACGGATGTAAGGACAATAACTCTGTAACTATTCGGATTACTCTTGTCTTTGTTATTTCCTTTATATAACGGAATAATTATGCCATGTCGATATAGTAATTGAATATATTCGCATTTAAGTATAATATTGAAAATATAACAAATCCATTTCAACAAGGTATTACCACCGTATATTATGTGTTCGTTGCATACATAGTCCGGTCTTGGAGCCTTACCCATTTTAAAGTTTTAATTTGCTCATATATTTAATCTTCAGTGTAGGGCACATCGAAAAAAGCATTAAACGGTTTTCTAATTTGACTGCTATATTCACGAATTTTTTCTGTGACATCCATATAAAAAGATTGATCAAAATTGTCATTTTCATGTTCATTAGGAGTATACAAATCACTAAAATAAGTACTCCACAACTTGCAAATATCCCCGTTATTAGTAGCTGTATTTCCATCATAATTTAAACAAGTTGCTGGCGATTTTTGTTGTCTATGCTTTCGCACTACACGATAAAATAGCCCTATGTCCATTTCGGCTGCTTTTTGCACATCAGCAAATATTTCAGATTCCCATAATCGCTCTGCATTACGTTTATGCTTTCGAAATTCTCTTTTCTTATCTTTATACTGTTTATAAAAATTATTGTCGTTGTTTCGTGTCTGTCCCATTGACAGCCACGTTTTACGAGCTTGTCGTTGCTCATTATGGTAATAATCTAAGCTGTTACTTTTCCAGTACGGTTTTAGATAGTGTCTAAATTTTCCAGTGGGAATACAAGAATTTGCAGCGATATGCACAATATTTACAATATTTGAGTTTATATGTTCTATGTAATTTTCGTTTATTTCACACGAGCTCAAAGATAAAACATTTTTTACTTAAAAAAATTTAGTAATTTGTCTAGTTTTTTTGATAATATTTCTTCTCCCATTCATCACATCTCGACCACATTAGAACTTTACGATAAAGATGAAATTTATTTGATGTTTTACATAACAAATTCATATCTAAGAAAATCAAAACAGGATAATGATCTGAAACATTAAATGGACAGTCATTTCTGACTTCTAAATTTGTAAAGCCGTTACAAAAGAATTCTGCAATGAAAATATAATCAATCATAGTTTTACGTGTCATGTCTTTAGACCTAAATGTAAAATCAGGGCCTTTACGACCGGACATCAATGGGACTGGAGATGAATTATTTTTTGTAATGAAGTCTATGACACTTTTTGATTTACTACTTAAACTTGTTACTGCAATATCAGTATTAAAATCACCATCAATTACTTTTACACAATCAACTGACATTCTATCATAAATACTGCACACAGTTTGAAAATATTGTAAATACTCTTCAGCTGAATGATTTGTTGATGGTAGTAAAGTACCTATGATACATAAACTTTCATAACCATTTTTGGATAATTTGACAGCACAAATTCTGTCATTATCAACTAATAAATTATAAGTCTTAAAACTAAATTTTTTCCTTACAAGAATAGCTACTCCACCAAAGCCTCTGTTTGAATTTACTGAACTAGAACTAAAGCATGAAAATACTCGAAAATTATTTGCTAACTCATATAAAAATGTAATATTAGTTCTATTTAACCAGTGCTCAGTTACAATACATATATCAGAGTCTTTAAGCAAGTTTTTAAAATATGAGGTGCCATACATAGCGCCTCTCATATTCTATGTTGTTATTCGTAACAACATGAGAAAAATAAAATATACAATATATAACAGATTGAACATGAATATTATTGATGTTTGTTTTGTGGGATATAGTCTCGCCAGTACACGCCTTCTGGCCAAAAGAAGTCATCGTTTTCTACTGCAGCAAAGTCCCTCTCATTGATGTTAGCACGAAGAGTATATGTTGCAATGTCTTTGTATTGTCGCTTTATTAGCAGTTTTACAAAAGTTATATTAACCCCTTTACTTGACGCAAAGTTTCTAATTGCAGTATCAACTAGTTCGAAAGGTTTATCAGCAGTTACATTGTAAAGTACGATTCTTCTGGAACGTTTCCTTACAACACCACGAAATACACTTGTATCTCCACTGTATTTGGTCGTGCGTATTTATGTACGTAAGTGTTTTTTGTCATTGTGTTTTCCTGATTATATACATGATCCCTGTTTGTGCTATTTATACTATTGTTTTCGTAATGTAAACTCTGATGATTATCAAGTTCAGAGTTAGCAGTTTTCGTCTGTGAATGTATTTTTTCACCAGCACTTCGATTTAAAGCCTCACTATAAGACATTGTATTTTTTCCAAGTGTTTTACATTTCCCATCTATTGATTCTAGTCGGTTAACTATTTTATTGAAAACATTTTGTCTTTGTTCGTCACTCGTGCGTATCTTATCTTCTTGGTCTTTCAAATCTTGAGATTGCAGTTTGATTTCTGACCTAAGGCGAGTTACTTTTTCTTTTTCATCATACAATTCTGTTTCTATTGAATAAATTTGTCTATCTTTGTCATGAACCACATTAACAAGACGCTTGATCTCACATTCGAATTTCTCAGTTATTGTTTCAATTTTATCGTTTAATTAGTTTTTAGATTTTCATTGAAACTTTGTTTGATTTCGAGAAGTGTTGCAAGTATATATGAATTGCCTTGGGTGCTTGTTTCACGGTTTGTCATTTTGTTGAGAACCTCATGTACACTGTTATCGCCAGTATCGAAATGAGCATTCGTATTCCGTCTGTCTCGAGAAATTAAAGGTTTTAGTTCATTACTTGTGAGATTGCCCTCAAGAAATTAAGCAAGGTGTAAATGTCATCAGAAAGCTTTTCTTCTATTGACGGTCCGTTTTCACGATGAGTGCGTTCGATGAGTCTAGATTCTAATAGTGCATGTTCTTTTTTCTTTGTTAATTCAAATAGGGAGCTTCTGATAGGTTTTAAATTATCTGTGTCAGTATTTTGTTATAATTCGCTCTTAAAATTATATCGATCTAATTGACCAAACTTTGTCTGAATAATTCTATACATGTCGTCATCATTGAATTGACTATAGGTTATTGATTGTGTTAAATTAATGTTATTTATATTATTTTGATTTTCGATTTCATCTGCAAATAAGTCATCATTGGCTTGAATATCTTCATGAATGACCGTTAGATCTGTCGTATTTGATGAAGTACTCATTATTTACACGTTTGTACATATAATACTACAGTATATAATGTGAGTAGATTTCAACCTTCACTATCATTGTTAAGTATTGAAAACATATTCAATCATCAAAAGTCTTTTCGGAGTCACATATTAAATATTTCAGCTGATATTAATAATCCGGAGAGACACTTGTAGTAGTTCATGAAAGAATAAATTGATGAAATGCTTTTAAATTACAGTTTTTTGCAATTTTTCACTCACCGATATAAACACCGACTAGCTTTCTAAGGGCGCATAACCCAATCTATAAAGATGTATTACTAAGGTTCAAAACTAATGAAACGTTCGAAATTCTATTTTAACTGGTTATCTTGTTATTTACATATAGACAGCTACACTTCTCCTTTTATTGATCAAGTTGTTTATTTATGTATTTTCCTAGTACCAGGAGCTGTTATCTTCACAATAGTTAATAAAAAAACGATAGATTTGTGATCCTATATATAAAAAGAAAATACTACAAACCTTATTGTAACCCTGTTCTTATAAATTGTACCAAATCTCACGCTGATTTCAACGAGTAACCGGTGTTAAAAATCATGGTGCTCGTTCAATACTCTAGCACGATATTGATAATCTTATAAGGTTTCAATTCGTTTTATAACCGGCAAACCACTTCATCAAAGGCTATTCCAGAAAGCGTAAGGAAATCAATATTACAGATGTTTTTGAAAGAGCAGATTATTAGGAAATAATTTATGAAAATATGCCAATTTGTGATTCGAAAATTAACATAAAGGCAATTATTTCAGAAATAAATCAAAACGCTATTCCCGATTAATCTGATCAATAAATAGCAAAATCTGTTTCAAATGTAAAAACCACCCCATGAACCATACGCATGATAAGAACAGGATCATGAAATAATAACTATGGAAATTTCCAGATTCACAAACAATGATAGTGATGTTGTATTGGAAGTAAGGATGATGCTATTCAATAGTAAAACATGTCTATTATTCCGTTAAGCCAGACAAATAGCATCTTTAATAGTCCGGTCATAAATGTAATTATGGTGATTTTATGGAGATAAATAAAGGCCGAGTAGTTATAAAAAATATTGTCTTATACCGTTTTATGAAAAAGAACTGTGTATTGGATAAAACAGAATAAGAAAGGGGTTACCCCAACCCTGGTATCCTATTTATAGTATAGTCCAAGCATATCAGTGCATGTTCATAGATCTCCGTTGTAGTAGAACTTAGAAATAATGCATCCAAGCATATTTGGCATATTCCCCATTTCCATTCTCAATTTTTATTTTTCCGAATGCGCTATGCTAGCATAAGGTACTTGTGGGTAAATCAGCAATTTCAGTTTGATTTCAGGCTTAATCCTCTCAGTTAACATGTCTACGCTATTGTCCTGGAGTCACTCACATTCTCTCTAGCTTTCTTTATGTCATCTTTAAATATAAATCAACCTCTCAAATTCTCAAAACGTCCATTGCATACGCGCGTTTGTTAGTCGACACCTCATCCAGGACACTTTCCGCGCAACATGACACTTTTATTTATATTGAAAATTACGTATGGCCAGACAAATAGACACTCTGTATTAAGTATGGTCATCTTTTTTCTATTCAAATTAAAAGTTGACACTGGTTTTAGTTTCATCATTAAGCTATAAATTTGATTTTAAGCTATTTTAATGTATTTATTTGAAAACTATTAGTCGTAAAAATATGTGTATAAATTAAGAGAAAAATTATAAAATTATATATTATCCACCTGTTCTCAAAACTACAAGAACTACTTGAGAAGAAACACATTCTAGAAGTAGTGCCATGTTAGGTTGTTACCACAAAAGAAGCCCAAGTCCAAGGTAGTACTAATAGCGAATGACCCAAATAAACGTTTGTGTAAAATATCAAGTGACAAAAATACTAAACTCCAAAGTAAATTCGAAAGGGGAAGTTCCATATCAAATAGCAAAATCAAAAGCTCATACGAATGGAAAACAACTGTCACATTCATGACAACAGTCCATTGTATTAAATTCAATATGAACAATAAAGTTAAACTAGCCTGTGTCGCTCACCTGTATTTACGGATGCTTTGGAAATCATGAAAAATAAGGTCAAAACATAATTAATAGTATTAGATATGAAATATTATTAGAAACCATAATAATATCCAAGATAGTAACAATTAACTGCAAAATTTTCGTGAAGTACTAACTATGGGGCAGTAACCTAACAGTGGGTTGTCAGATACGTGATAACATCAGAGCAGAGAAATTCAAATCTGATGAACATTTTTGCCATCCATCAGATTAGCTCTAAATGCTTAAGTTTCAGATATAAACCAAAAACTGCATTTTACCCCTATGTGCTATTTTTTTTTAGCTATGTCGGCCATGTTGGTTGAAAGGCAGATCCATCGGACACATTTTTTAAACTAGATACCCTAATGATGATGATGGCCAAGTTTTGTTAAATGTATCTCAGTAGTTTCAGAGAAGGTTTTGTAAAATATCACAAAAATTTACGAAAAATTGCCAAAAAATTACTATAAAGGGCAATAACTTTTTGTGGTCGTCTGGCAATTTTGATCATGTTGACTTATTTATAGATATTACTTTGCTGAACATTATCGCTGGTCACAGTTTATCTATATCTATAATACTATTAAAGATAACATCAACGACGATAACGAAGGAAGACAAAAGACGGTCGCCAAGTGATGAAAAAAGCTCACTTGACCCTTCAGGTCAGGTGGGCTAAAAACAGGTCTTAAACAAGTCTGCATTTGATTAATAAAATATGTTTGTTTTGTACCAAGTTTTGTCACTTGTTTTCTTGTTTTTCAAATATACGCTTTCTCTCATTAGTTTTAGTTCTTCATAATTAATTAATCCATTATATTTCTGTTAAATTCTATACACGTCACACTATGGCAGAAAGAAAAAGGTGAAAAAGGTAATAAAAGACTATAAAAAAATAAAGATTAAGAAACAAGAAACAAGAACTGTACCAATGAGGAAGATAATTCTAAATGATTTAGATAGTTAGTAGTCAATGTTTTTCTAGTGACCAATCATCAGTGTCTATATTATATTCTTATATAGAAGTTTTGCCTTGTTATATTCAATCATTATCTACTTTATTTTAAAGGTTGCATTTCTATACGTACCTTCTTCCTAGTTTATAAGAATACAAAATATGACTTGTCACTATATTTTTTCTTGTCATGTGCAACTGAGGATTATGATATTTATTAATTGATTGAGTCAGAATTGCTGATGGTTATATAAGCACACTTGGCTATATCGTGATGTCAGTTTTTCTGATTATAGAAGCAGAAAAATCTGAACGACTGCAATTGACAGTCCATCATCTCAAGATGGTTCACTGCTAAGGTATGTATGTCCAAAGATCTTTAAACAGCGCAACAGTCATCTGATTTTTCTCATTTTCACTAAGTCTTGATTCACTTTGGAGTTTCCATAATTATTTTCGTTTTGTTAGTTTATTCAAATAAATTGACGAGATTTAAATAGAATAGATATTATTTCCTATTTGAAAACAGACTTGTAGATGATTCATAGATTAGTTGGAACAATTTTTATACTTTGTGTGATTATGACAAATTTATGATGAGTTTTCTTTTAAAAAAATCCTTTTGTTGACCTCTACATGTTTTTTTTGTTTGTATTTTGTCATTGATATACTATTATAAGTCATTTATATACATTCTTTCTATTTGCACTTTGTGGGAAATTTTAAGTCTTTACAAAGTTCCTTTCCAGGAACACAAACTGCAAACTCTGTCTAATTTTCAGTTCTAAGAGTATGTCACTTCAAGATATAACTTTCAAATATTTAGCTAATGCGTTGACTACACTTGAAGTAACCACCAGGAGATCTAAGACGACACATTGTTGAAGTCGACTAGTATCATGCAATAACATGAAATAATTGTTTAAAGTAGTATTTTAAAATGACAAAAGAATAGGCGCAGTAAAACGCCCTTATGGTTCCAAAAAAGTCATTATTAAAAATGTAAAAGAATATAAGAAAAAATAAAAATTGCATTGAATATTGTATTCAATTTAAAAGGGAACAAGCGACAATTACTTAATGGATTTTTCATTATAAATACAATTGTAATTACCGTATTTAGTTTACAATTTTCCTGCATCATTTGGCATCTATATTTGTCTGTTTGTCTTTTTTTATTTTCGTTTTTTATTTTCGATCTATGAATAGTAGGTACCAAGTGGTGAATCTTAAAAATAGAATTTGAAGAAGAAATCGTAAAATTGCCGAAATTTCAATGGAATATTTAGACTAGACCATTGATACCTAAAAATGCGATGACATTATATAAATGGAAAACAGGTTGCAGATAATTAACGGAATCATATTCCATGAACAGTATCTCCCTTGAGCTCAATGCAATATTTCTATGTTGGGTAAATATTTCCTATGCAGTAGTCTCTCTCTACTCACATATTTTTTAAACGCATACAATAAAAAAAAACTTGCTACAGTTTTGTTGTTGTTTAGACTAAGTGTTTTATTTCAGTTATTTCCTATGTATTTCGTTTCTAGAAGTTAAACAACAAGAGAAAGCAAAATTAACAGTCGTTTACAGGTGTTAAAGTTTTATTAGAAAGTAAAATCACAAAAAATACTATACTCCGAGGAGAATTCATCAGGCATGTATTTTCTGTTGTAGGAAAATGGTGGATCAAATCTTGTTTTAAAGCTAGCTAAATCTCCTCTCACTTATACATTTAAATTAAATACATAAATAAAGATAAAAAAAAATTCGGTGAATCGAATAAACTTCAAACGGAACAGTACACATGTCTTTGAGAGGAACCTACCATCCCAATTAAGACTACTCACATTGTAACCATGGGGTAAAATTATAACATACAAAATCGGTAATCTTAATTTATAGATCGACAACTCCTCTGGTATATTTAAAATATCGGTACGCACTAAATGAGGCCACAGTAGTATACCGTTGTTCAAAAGTCATAAAAAGATGAGAGAAAACAAATTAGGGCTGCAAAATAAAACCTAGGGAAACACATTAACTATAAGAGGGAAGACCGAAGTGAAAAAAAAACCCAAAAAACTCGCCAATATACATAGAAACGAACTATTTGATAACAACTGCCATATTCCTGAGATAGTACAGGACATTTTAAGAACAAATGGTTGATTGAACCTGGTTGAATGGCTAGCCAAACCTTATTTCTAAAAATCCCACCATGTATCTCAGCAATAAATTTCTGCAGAATTTTTTAAATATTAATATCGCCAACGTTATTTTCAATTAAAATATATGTTTATCAATGACTAGTCTTAATTAAGGACAATGATAAACATGGCAACAGTTTTTAGGTTACACAAAATAAGCTTCGAATCTTGATGAGTTTTGTATCTAGCAAGTTTTAATGAATACTTAATATGTAAATCTATTGTTTGAATTTTTTAGATAAATGTTAATAATACCGTAAAGTCAATACCTCTGCTAGTTGACTGTAACTCTCCGAAAGTAACCCCAGCTAAGTAGCAAGAACTTCTTTAATGCCATACAAATACGGATATTTGAGTTTACTGCGACTTCAAATCCTTTATAAAATTAGGAATATCTTACCATCGTGCATAGCTTTCATGTTTTGTCTTACTTTTAGTCCTTCTCAGTTTCATCGGCTTTTCAACAATTGTTTTTTGGGTTTTGGATTTCAAACATTTTGGCATAACTGATGAAACATGATTGACAAAATATTGATGCAGTTAATTTGGTACCCTTTAGTGATAATTTTTTACAGTTACTTTCATTTCCCTCTGGGCTTTTAGTCTTCATCTTACTATTGTTTTGTGCTTAGGTTATCTGATGTTTGTTGATTTCTACATGTCATCTTTACTCATTGTGTATTATGTATTTTGAATCGTAAAATTTGTTTTTCTCAATGAAATTGTCATTTTTCCACTATTAAATGATGATTTCATATTTGAATTACTGTGCTACTAGAACAAATGTGACCTCTTGTTAAAAGTGTGTTATTCAATTATTTACTTTTTTAAAGGGGCACTAGCTGTCAAATTCGTGGTCACCGATTTGACTCAAATTCTCATATTTGATTTATAATAGTGTAAAACATGTATCCAAACTACCAAATTTTTTAAAGTCTAAAATAAACAGTTTACAGAGCATGGGGTAGATAATATGAAGGTTCGTTTCGTGTGTATTTTAGTCCAGACACCATCTAATTAACTATCGATTTGACCTCAGATGACCATATAAGCGATGTAAACATGAATGAAGATATGAATAGATTAAACCAACACGTGCAATTGGATTTTTTTTTAGGTCTGTTTGAGTTTATTTTATTGAGTAAAAATATATGTTTCTCATTGTTTTAACCGTCTAAGAATGATTTTATATGGATCGAATCAGTAATCAAATGATTTACCGTAGTTTCACTTTCATTGTTGACATTCTTTTTCTTTAAATAACCAGTACACGTACAATGCATGCGTTGTCAATCTCTAGCAAGGGGTTAAATTGAAGTTCACATGAATACGGATTTAATGAGGTCGACTAATTTACTTGCAAGTGAATGAGTAATTAGCAATGTTTCTTCGCTTAATTTGACAAAATTGAACCATTTTGGCTGCTAAAAGCGAATTATTATTTCACTATTTCACTTTCATTATTGATTGCACAAAAAAAAATCTTACTTTAGTTTTTTTTAATATATCTTGTAACTACTGCCCCTTTAACTGATTGTTAATGATTGTTAAAAAGAAGATTTGTCATGTTGATATATGTTATATTATCATAATAAGCAGAATTAATCTTCATAATAATAAGTTAAACATATCATCAATCTATCTAAAATGTATGTAATCATTCTTTTTTTTACTGCATTTTAATTTTCTCAATTGTTTGAGAGATTATGACAAAGGATGCATCAATACATTTTCTCCAAAAAACAGACGGGTCAGTATAATTTAGTAATGTTGTTTTTTCTCGTCCATTCAAACCAAGGATCAGAAACCTTGCATGATGACAATGAAAATTCGTACCGGTTCTGTTTTCAAACAAAGGAATTGATGCAATAAACATCAGAATTTTTGATATTCTTATTTTTCGTCTTTGCGTATGTGATTTGTATGTGGAGTGTTTCAAGCCTTTTTGTCTTTGTTTATTTGTGGTGTAGTTTGTTTTGATAATGATTAGGATTGTAACACAGTTTTGACTGCAGTGTCCCAGTTTTGGACACTTTTGACACATGGTTGTCAATGTTATTAAATGTAGAGCGATTGTCATACAAGTTCACTGGTGGTAAGCGGATGGTCGAAACTAAAAGTTACGACCATCTGAATATGGGAGACAACTCTAGGGATAAGTTTTTCTTTTCCGATTTTCGTGCAGTAAAAGGTTCATTTGAGTCAAACCGCTTGTCTCATATACACATATCGTGAGTGCATTCTTATTGAAACCAAATTTGACACATAAAATCATTCCAATTTTCGTAAAATAGTCATTCAAAAATTCGAGAATGATGGTCGTAACTTTAACTTGTGATGGTCGTAATGTCAACTGTAGTAATTTGGATGATGGTCGTAACCGACACAAGATGGTCGTAACTTTGAAAGATGACCGTAACTCAAGTATTTAGACGAACTTTTATCAAGCTATTTTAAAAGTACTGTGCTCATGCATAACCATGTTAATAAACTCAGTTGTTATATAAAGTTTACTACAAAAAAATATTGTCTTATTGAAACCAAATTTGACACATAAAATCATTCCAATTTTCGTAAAATAGTCATTCAAAAATTCGAGAATGATGGTCGTAACTTTAACTTGTGATGGTCGTAATGTCAACTGTAGTAATTTGGATGATGGTCGTAACCGACACAAGATGGTCGTAACTTTGAAAGATGACCGTAACTCAAGTATTTAGACGAACTTTTATCAAGCTATTTTAAAAGTACTGTGCTCATGCATAACCATGTTAATAAACTCAGTTGTTATATAAAGTTTACTACAAAAAATATTATTTCATTTGTTACTCTGATAATGGTATGCAGAAATTAAGTTAAAGAAATATCAATCATACATTTTTGATATGTTCCAAACGACCATCATTTAGGAGAAACAGTGAAAACTAATCAACTCGCATTAAGCCAAATAATATGTTAGGGTTGAGTATTAATATATTTTTACTGTACGTTAAGGCATAAAATTGTTGAATAATTGCCTTCAGATTTTTTTTTATTTACGACTATTTACTTTCTGCGATCATGTCGGCAGATGAAATTATTGACCGTACAATTTTGAACAATCTTCTTTAATTTTTAATCAGCTATTGCAGCTTTTATAAACCATTGGCTTTCAAATATTCGGCTTTTGGTGAATCATGATTAATGAAAATCCACAAATGCCTGGTGTTTTTATCGTGTTGTCTTTATTTTTTATCGATTGCATGACGATCTTGCGGTATATCATTGATAATTGTTCTAAGTATTGGTTCAGAATAAAAACTTAATCCATGGTGTCGCAATGAACATTGTGTTAACCTAGAAAGTATGAATAAGGTTGAGATATTTTACAATGCTACACGCGTTGAATTTAAGAGTAAGATCAAATATCAGTAGTTTGTAGACAGGATAATATTACAAGGTAGAACTAAATGTACTGCGGCAAATATTACATACATATATGCAGGTATATATTTTACAATGATACACGCTTTGAATTTAAGAGTAAGATCAAATATTAGTAGTTAATAGCCAGCCTTGTAGCTAAGATAATATTACAAGGTAGAACTAAATGTACTGCGGCAACTATCACATACATATGCAGGTTGAAAATAATATTTATGTTATATGTTTATATTGTATGAATGTACTCAGATTTAAAAGACCAGCACGCTGAGTTGAAGCATAAAGATCTATATTTTAAATATTACCCTGGCTACAAGCTATGTATGAATACTGTTTACTGAAGTCCTTTTGCTGAAATTAAAAAAAAAAACATTATCATCAGCACATAGTAAACAATGTGAATTGCTGACCCCCATATTCCTTAGAAAGAAGTTTAAGGATCCATACTGTGAAGGAATTTTTTTTAACTCGTGTAGAAATTTTGACTCTAAATATGCCTCCTCTAGTAGTGGAAAGATGATCCCAAAATGTCAAGCCTGTGCCAGTATCTGATCATAGACTTTGCAATGACAAAATACAGAGTGAATCTACCGAGCTAAGAAAGATTGGCAAAATGTGTTTCTCTTTTGGTAACACCAAGTAAATGTTTACAAAATTCAATGCGTAGTCTTTCTGAAAGAATCTTAGGGTATGCCTGATCTACATTTTTTTGCTGAAGTTAAAAAAATGGCAAGATCATCAGCATATGTAAAGTAAAGAATAGGCTGGTCGTGAATAAACAACAGCTGGATCAGGGGAACTTTTAACACAATCAGGAAGTTCATTTATAAAAAAATTAAAAAAATTCGGACTAAAATTGTCTCCCTATTTTACTCCAAGTTCTAAAGAGATCTCTTACCATACTCTAACTATATTCAATAGCTTAAGTTTTATCCCTGGGAGAATGACAGTATCAAAAGCCTTCTGGAAATCAAGAAAGCAGGCAAACATCCTACCTTCTTTTGTATTACAATACTTATTTATAATAGTTTTTTGAATGAACATATGGTCAGATGGTCGTGCTTTTTTTTTTTTTTTTTTTTTTTTTTTTTTTTTTTTTTTTTTGGTAAACCAAATTTGGCTCTCATCAATTCCTTGATAGTTATTAAGATCGGATGCATCATTCCCTTTATGAATTGGGAATAAAAAACGTATGGTCCAGGGTTCATGGTATTTTCCATAAGAAAGACAAAGATGTATAACGGATAGCATGGTACCAATAGGCGTTTTCAGTATTTTCTAAAACCACGGGTAATAATTATACCTGAACTTCGAATTTGCACCTTATAATCAGCTTGACTATATACCAAATGACAATACGACTTCTCAAAATCCAGGCTAAGAATAAGATGTATGTTGTTAAATTCGATTACGGACCTGCGAATTCGCGGATATGGTCTTGTCTCGATAACGATCCACATAAGATTATTTTGACTCCTTACTTATGCTCTTTCGTCTTAAAGTATCAATTTTAAATTGTAGATTTTTCTTTTAAATTCTACCTAGTAGGTACATACTAGTTTTTAAAAAAGTTTATCTTTTCAATACATGCAAAATATGAAGAAAATAAATCAGGATACTGTTATTTCATGTGATGTCAAATTTGTTAAAATCGCCTTTTCTTAATTCGTAACTAAGAATGATCATAACCAGAGCTGTGTGTTAAAATGAATTCTCCACTTTTGAGAATTTATATTGTTATTAAACTTAACAGCTTATAATTAGTTGCCTCTTGGTTGATTTTATACATTATATTTTAAGCAACAGTGACTGGTCATTTCATTTTGTATTGTTGTTTTTTTTTCGATTCGTTCCAATTTTCTTTCCTTTCGCACTTTACAGGTATCCCTCTCTTCACCTCTTTTAGTTTTTATCATTTAGTGAAATCAACTTCACAAATATATCATATAATATATTCATATAACAAAAGACACGTTTAAAACTATTGACTTGTCTTATTATGTCCTATTTAATAAAGAGTTACGACCATCACAATTTTAAGTTACGACCATCCTGAACATTTTTGTTTTTTTAGTTACGACCATCATGCTCGAATTATTGAATGATCATTTTACGAAAATTGGAATATTTTTATGTATCCAATTTTGTTTCAATATCAACGCACTGACGATTAGTATGTATGAAACAAGCGGTTTTACTGAAACATTGTTTTACTGCACGAAAATCGGAAAAGAAAAATGTATCCCTAGAGTTGTCTCCCATCTTCAGATGGTCGTAACTTTAGGTTACGACCATCCGCTTACCACCAGTGAAGTTAAGCTACCTATAAAATCAAGTCTAATCCACCAATTTTCTCATAAGGAATGTTTGTACCATGCCAGGAATGTGACAGTTGTTTTCCATTCGTTTGATGTGTTTAAGCTTTTGAGTTTGCTATTTGGTAGAGAACTTTCCGTTTTAAATTTTCCTTAGAGATTGATGTCTCTGTTATTTAATTTTTACAACTTACAATTCCCACATTTTATTGCATAAAGTTTGTCAATCAAACAAAATATCAACCTTGTATAACAGCCTACAGTTCTCATGTCTTAATGTATGAACTGTATGATCAACAATATAATGAATGATATAAATATCAGTGCTGTTTGAATATTGCATTTAAATTAATATAATAGGCTCTCTTGCACATTGTATGAACACTTTTCTGGATTTAACTTTTCTATTTTTTGTATGTCAAAGGTTAATGATAACAAAATATATCGGACTTGTTGGAAATTCAGCACAAATCAGTTGTTACAAGAGTAAAAGAGGGACGAAAGATACCAAAGGGACAGTCAAACTCATAAATCTAAAACAAACTGACAACGCCATGGCTAAAAATGAAAAAGACAAACAAACAACAGCACACACGACACAACATAGAAAAACAGAAGAATAAACAACACGAACCCCACCAAAAAACTAGGGGTGATCTCAAGTGCTCCGGAAGGGTAAGCAGATCCTGTTCCACATGCGGCACCCGTCGTGTTGCTTATGTGAAAACAAATCCGGTAAATAGTCTAATTCGGTAGGTCACATTCAGTAAAGGGAAGGGGATTGTAGTTGTAACAATATTTGGAAATATATCTAAATGATTCAAATTTTCATAGGGTGAATGTGATACTCTAAAGCCATGAGTCATGAGTAACTTTACAAAATTATTTGATGTAGTGCTTAAAAATAACATAATGCATTTGACCCACACTTTACACTATATACATTTGTAAGTTACTAAGTATTGAGTCTTTAGTTTTCTATGTTGTGTCATGTGTACTATTATTTGTCTGTTTGTCTTTTATTAATTTTCAGCCATGGCTTTGTCGGTTTATTTTCAATCTATGAGTTGAACTGTCCCTCAGTTATTTTTGGCCCCTCTTTTACATCCATTCGTTTGATGTGTTTGGGCTTTTCTATTGCCATTTGATTAGGGACTTTTCGTTTTAAATTTTCCTCGGAGTTCAGTATTTTTGTGACTTTACTTTTTAGATATTTACAGGTTACTCATTTGCTCTAATGATAAGAAACGGTTTACCATAACCATTCCGGACTGCATAATTTTAACTTCCGTTTTTTCTGGGGCTCTTGTTAATTATTATTTTTTTTATTTTCTTTACATTGTTGTTTACACTGTTTCTTTATATTTTTCTCTTCTGACCATAATGTTGGCATTTCATCTTCAAATGTGAGATTGACACCACCCCTGCCTCCTTGCATTTTACATCTAAGACATTCCCTCGAGTATCAAGGTGAAATAACCAGCGTAGTACTGAGGAAAAGTTTCCAAATTTCCCGATATTTCATGTGATTGCAATCTTTTGGGCGTCCCAATGGTTTTAACCGTCAACTTGAAAAAGAGAATTAAAAACAATTAAAAACCAATTCTTTAGAGAACAATTGAAGGTCTTTCCACCTCGATAATAAGAATGAAATTTAAAAAACGATGTTAGAGAATGTCACTCCTTGTTGATGTAATTTGGTACATCAAATTGATTTAAAAAAATAAGATTAATAGGTATATGCAGAAGACTTATTATTTTTATAATGAACAAGAAAGAATTTTTAGCAAAGGTCAAAATCAAGAACGTCAAATTGACCAAAAATCAAAAGACAATTACTTGTATGTTTGTAGAGAAATACCGATTTCAAATACATAAGGGGAGAAAACTCCTATAAGGGTTAACCAAAACACTTCGACTTAAATGGGTTGAAGTTGCGCCTTATCGTAAACAACTATTTGGAAAACACATCATATCATTACATATTACAGTTTCTTTTGAATATAGATAACAAAAAAAATATCCAAATTTACAATATGACCTTGAACTTCAACCTTGACCTCAATTTCAAGGTCAATGAACTCAAATCGAAAGACCTAAAGTCAATCACTTGTGTGGTTGTGGAGAAATACTGATTTCAAATACATAAGGGGAGAAAACTCCTGTAAGGGTTAACAAAAACACTCCGACTTAAATATGCTGAAGTTGCGCCTTATTGTAAACAGTTATTTGGCAAACACTTCATATCATTAACTGTTACAGTTTCTTTTGAATAACGATAACAAGCAAAATACAAAATTTAGAACATGACCTTGACCTTTGACCATGACCTCAATTTCGTTCAAATGGACCAAGGACGACTTCATATCAAAAGACTGTAGGCCTCTACGTCTTATGACGTATGAATTTATCCAACATATCGCTTATCTTAAATTTTCAAAGGGAAATGACTCCCATAAGATGTCTTAAAAAAATAATCAGAAGAAAAACAAAAGGTCTTTCCACAAAAAGTGGAAAAGTGGAAAGACCTAATCAGAAGAAAAACTAGGTTTTTCGTCGAAAAGTGGAAACACCTAATGTAGTAAATAGTCATGTACTAGTATCTTATATAATAACATATTCTGATTAGATAAGGCTAATTATTACCAAATCATTTTAACAAAATTACAGTACTTTTACAATAATTGTAAAACTTCAAACAGTGTCGAGGAAAAAAATGCTTTGGTCAAAATGCAAAGGTCAAAATCAAGAACGTCAAATTGACCAAAAATCAAAAGACAATTACTTGTATGTTTGTAGAGAAATACCGATTTCAAATACATAAGGGGAGAAAACTCCTATAAGGGTTAACCAAAACACTTCGACTTAAATGGGTTGAAGTTGCGCCTTATCGTAAACAACTATTTGGAAAACACATCATATCATTACATATTACAGTTTCTTTTGAATATAGATAACAAAAAAAATATCCAAATTTACAATATGACCTTGAACTTCAACCTTGACCTCAATTTCAAGGTCAATGAACTCAAATCGAAAGACCTAAAGTCAATCACTTGTGTGGTTGTGGAGAAATACTGATTTCAAATACATAAGGGGAGAAAACTCCTGTAAGGGTTAACAAAAACACTCCGACTTAAATATGCTGAAGTTGCGCCTTATTGTAAACAGTTATTTGGCAAACACTTCATATCATTAACTGTTACAGTTTCTTTTGAATAACGATAACAAGCAAAATACAAAATTTAGAACATGACCTTGACCTTTGACCATGACCTCAATTTCGTTCAAATGGACCAAGGACGACTTCATATCAAAAGACTGTAGGCCTCTACGTCTTATGACGTATGAATTTAT
This sequence comes from Mytilus edulis, assembly GCF_963676685.1. Lineage (NCBI taxonomy): Eukaryota > Metazoa > Mollusca > Bivalvia > Mytilida > Mytilidae > Mytilus > Mytilus edulis. Next base: position 17,540,260 of record NC_092350.1, read on the forward strand.
CCAACATATCGCTTATCTTAAATTTTCAAAGGGAAATGACTCCCATAAGATGTCTTAAAAAAATAATCAGAAGAAAAACAAAAGGTCTTTCCACAAAAAGTGGAAAAGTGGAAAGACCTAATCAGAAGAAAAACTAGGTTTTTCGTCGAAAAGTGGAAACACCTAATGTAGTAAATAGTCATGTACTAGTATCTTATATAATAACATATTCTGATTAGATAAGGCTAATTATTACCAAATCATTTTAACAAAATTACAGTACTTTTACAATAATTGTAAAACTTCAAACAGTGTCGAGGAAAAAAATGCTTGATATATATTTTTAGATTTGTTATGTAAGAAAAGGCTTTCTCAGAATATAACCAGTCATAGAAATCAAATGATTAACTATCGTGCTTAAACTTTGCAGGGGATGTATTAGATTACTTAGATTTTGGATCAACTTCTATCACTGATTCATAAAAAGTATTTTTCTTTTAATTATTCAATATCCTATTCTAAATAAATTATTACGTAGACGGGAAATGTAATGTTTCCAAGCATTTTATCTCAATTCTTTTGTCAATAATCAGTCATGTAATTTTTTTGTTTCAGTAAAACATTTTGACAGACTAAGTGATGAAAATATACCCATAGCGATTATTGGCTAATTTAACAACTTCCAAGCCTTGTATTTTATTGTACAAAACTTTATCAATCGGACACGACATTTCGTTGCTGCTTCAATATTTGTTAACTTCTTTTATTTTGAATAACTGTTTAGTGTACCCAATTAATAAGGCACGCTAGGGACAACGGAGTTCGTCCGTTCATCTGATATTGTTTACGCTCGCAGGTTATCAATATCTTTATCAATATCACTGTTTATTATTATTTTGTCATAGTAAAATAATAATGTGTCTGCACAATCTGTTGTTTATATATACAAATTTATGTTTTATGATTACCAAGGAAACAATTATCTACATGAGACTTTCGAGTCAGTTTTGTGTATTCATACTCCAAAATAAACCAATCAAAACGTTGGATTTCTTGTTTCGAGCATGGGTTTTGTGCTCCGAGCACTGAACACAGTTGTATGAATTTAAACCCTAAGTGACGTAGAAGTTAACAACAATGGGTCAATGTTCGACCATCAGTAACGAATAAAAACATTTTGTTAAGAGAGAAACAGTAAGTGTGGAGCAAAACAAATAGTTTATATTGATATAAGAAGATGTGGTTTGAGTGCCGATGAAACAACCATCCATCCAAGTCACAAATTGTAAAAGTAAACCATTATAGGTTAAATTAAGGCCTTCAACACGGAGTCAACGCCTAACGCGTCGCCAGTAAAGTTAATTTGCAACCATCAAATCCCCAATTGATGCCGTCGGAGCTTAAAATACAATACAGTTATCTCCTAATCATAAATGAGTATTCTTATAAAATTTTTATTATCTGGATTATTACAATATTGAAAAGGATTTTGTAGGTATCTACGTAACCATTGATCGTCAAACGGGGTTCTAAGGCGTGGTACAATTGCTATGAGATGGTGTAAAAATGGAATTTCTCATGTTTGTGAGTAAATTATTCGCAAATGTATACTGCATATAGTTCAAATATTTATTATGTGGTGCAGTATTAAAATAATCAATTAAGAAAAATATCATTCATATAAGAAGAATTTTATATACTATACTACTTTGTCTCTGGTGGAGAGTTGTCACATTGGCAATCCTAACACATCTTTTTTTTTATATATATAATAACAAAACATAGACAATCCATAAACCGATTTTTAACTCGGTCAACATGTATTTTTTTTATTTTTTTTTTATAAAAATGCAGTAGATTTAACTAAAACAAATATCTATCATAATAAATTGCATTTATAAAAATATTTGATAAACGTATATATAACAATAAACTAAATTTCCCCTAGGTCTTACCGCTAAATAATTAACATTTATAAATAAATTAATGATTGTAAAAAATCGTAAAACATTTGCCTGATTTGGCACGCGTAAAATTTACTTTGATGATCCAACTGACACATGTAACTATCACTATGAGACTAGAAGAATATTTCATGAAAATGAAGGGCTTCTTGCCAAGTCCTTAGAATGTTAATTTTTCATTCTGAAAAAAAAACCAAAAAAAAAAAAACAACAACATTTAACCTGATTTATAGATCGTTTGTCAATTTAAAAGAAGCAATGGCACATGTGCCAACGCTCGCATGAGAATTCCGAATATATGTATTACCACCGCTTTCATTAGAAGATTAAGACAAATATTTAAGTACTAAAAGATCGATATCTTACACACGCCTGGTAAACCATCTAATCTCAACCAAATGTTGAGACGGAAAAAAGTATTCTGGCACTTCCTGTTGAGTCTTTCTGGTTCAAAATATTCAAAATAAACAAAGGGTAGGTCGACTTTTCGTCAATTTACTGAAAATCAATGACTTTTTTGTAAAATAGGAGAATGTCATGCCATAGATAAATGATAATTGTAGCTAATATGTCTCTGTTTGGTTCAAAATATCTGAAATTGAAGTCACAATCACTTTTCTCCTACGGATTATCATGTTTACTTTCTTTGAATCCGATAAAACTGCTATGATATTAATGACATAGCAAGAAAATATGTCAATTATTTGTGTTTTTTTTATGCTTTACGATAACCACGTCTGTAAATTGCAAAAATACTTTTTGTCAAGCCTATTCTAAGCAGAAAAATGAAAAATTCTAAATGGTTGAGATATAAAGGTACTGGTTGAGTCTTTCTGTCACAATGTTGAGACTTTCTGGTGACTTTGTGTCATAAAGTATATTATTGTTAAAATATTGGCGCTGAGGTTTCAAAGTTCAAATTAACTACGACTAGCAATCCTAAACGCATGGATTATTACTATATAAAGACAAAAACTGCTAAAATAGCTATGCTAAAGTTTAATTTAAATAATTAAATGTAATTTCTGTTGTAAAAATAAAGTTATTTCCCAAAATGAACAACTGGAAACTTTATCAGTGAGCGGTACTATTCGAGTTTACCTTTTTGCGGTTAACCTGATATATATGTTTTCTGTCTGTGGTAAGTTTAAAAAATCTAAATACTTATACAATTTCAAGAATTGCCGATAGAAAAATGCATGCTTTACAAGTATAAATAAGATTATTTTACAATTTTATTTATTATTATGTTTTAGATGATTTCGATTTCTAAAAGACTTTATTTAATGTCGAAAATGCTTACATTCATAAAGAAATAAAATAGTTAAAAACTATTCAATCGAACAGACCCCCTTTTCTAGGTTTAATTTTTCATACAGGATGACTTCATAATGGTGGTGATAATCTATTTGTTAGTAAAATATGTCATTTTTGTCATTATATTACTTATCACAAAACAAATTATCGATTTTGAAACTGCTTTATGCAGTCCAACTTAGCGTAATAACACGTGTTGTATTGAAATGATTATAACTTACATTGTTTGTTTACAACTGTATTCAGGGCACATCCTTCATATTTGGTAATATTCAGCAACATTTATAGTATACCCCAGGCCCCGTCACACTAGGCCATGATCGCACTTCGATCTCTATAAAAAATAATGCTTTTGACGATTGTACTACGATTGTGTAGATCACAGTATTGTCGTGGTACGGTCTTGAGGTCTTGAAGATCGTATTGAGAGTAGCCAACATGTTAAAAAAAATCGTGATATGTCGTTGCGAAATCATGTCTAAGTAGGAGCGCGTAAAGGTCGTAGTCCACAAAGAACGCTAAGTGAGCGCGATTCAAGTCGCAGATACATTTACTGCGCTAAACGATCTAACGTCGATGTTACTACTACCTTAATACAACCACTAGACTATACCGTATTAATGCGACCCAACCACTACGACTATTCTACGGTTATGCTTAGCAGTTCAAGACAGTATCCTTTACAAAAGTCGATTCTAGTACGATCAAGCCCGGTGTCCTCATCACGCTATTCTTAAGACCTGACTACGATCATATTACTACGACGATTTCCAGCTCTATAGTCGTGCTCATTGTCATTTTCACATAAAGATATAAAAGCTCTCTAGGTTTTGTATGTATGTATTTTGGACCTCATGTCTCTTTTTTCCAACGGGCTCAACCATGAATGACACATTTCATTGTGTCATTTCCACTATCTTTCATTAAAACATCGTTATTTGATCTACATTGACCAGCAATATGTTGTGATTCAGGTTGGATTGGTCGGTCCAACATTTTTACTGGATCAGGATAACGCCCGAGGACCTCTGTCTCTACCACTATATATATATATCTACTACTTCTACTAGTATGTTTTTGTTCCAATGAAACAGAAAAACGATAAAATTATTGAAATCAATACAAAACGAAAAAAATACCGGATTTTGGTTGAAAAAAGGGGGGCCTGTCCACAAGAACTTATGCGCAGAATAAAAGTGGTGAGAAGAGAACGTGGTATAATCGTAGCAGGATCGTTGTATAGAAGCGTAATGAGGGCGTTGTAGCAGAAAAAAACCATGCAAATAACGAATTTTCCGTGACATTTTATGCCACTTATACCACGACCTCAACACGATTTGAATTTATTTTAGATCGCCGTGAGCGTTGTGCGATCGTGGTCTAGTGTGCCGAGGGTATTCTCAATATCCGCCCGACATTTATTAAAAAAGGGAACAAACAGCTAGGAAATTTAAGAGTAACTCAAAACGATTTTAAGGTGGTATGGGTGTCTTACTCCATCTTGGATCGTAAAAAACAGAGAACCAAAGGTCCAGACTTTCTATCAAGTCAGCAAAATTTGATACAGGAATGCAGATATTTAATGTGAATTTTCATTTTAAAGAACCAATTTATAAGACTATAACTTATAAATATTAATATTTTTGCAATTGTTGATTATTTTTGGTTGTTTTAAAAAAAAAATTAAATTGGCATTTTAAGGGGAGGTAACTCTAAAACAGTGCACTTTCTGAAGGAATCTACCTGGAATTTCCTATTTTGTATTTTAGCTGGGAAAACGTACGGTGACCTTATCTTTTCTTTTGAAATTCTGAAAGCAATCTTTTTCTTAAGTTTTTAACAATTCTATCATTTTGTTTAGTTTCTAATCCCAAAATGGTGTTTTTTCCTGTATAATCCATACAAAATGTGTCATTTTGTCACGTCCTGTAGCTTGAGAAAATGCACGGTGACCTATCATTTTTATTATATTTTTCAACATATATCAATAGATACTACGTTTTGGCAAAGTATGAACAAATTCTATCATTTTTATTTTAGACTCTCGTACCACCTTAAAGGGCGAAACATAGGTTATTTATTCGTGGATGTCCACCTCGTTTTTCCAAACAACCGTCGTTGCAATAACTTAATCATTCTACCATGATGCTGATTGTCAATTCCGATTCATTTTTTAAGATTACGTAGTTAATATTTATTTTAGATACACCTATAATGAACAGGCAACGGTTTGATTGTGATACTTGTTGCAAATCTTTTTCCACAAAGACCAGGCTGAAGTCACATATTACTATCATAGATTTAGGACAAACAAACAAAAATGCTAAAATTTTTTCCACCGTACCAACCGGACGTCGACTGATAAAGTTTATACTGAACGGAATGAAACAGATATGTACGGACGCCTAACGGATAACAACACTCGTTTCACGGAACGAACGAATTTAAAAAAAGTTATCCGTGCGGCGTCCGTTCGCGCTATCTGGTAAGGTGTGACCGGAGATTTAAGCACATATTACACCTTTTTTTTTTTTAACGATAACAACTATTTTATTGCATGTTACACCTTAACGGATAGCGCAAACGGATTACTTTTTACAATCCGTTCATGTCCGTAAGACGTCCGTTAATTTTCGTTTCATGTCCGTTCAAAATCCGTAATATCCATCAATGTCCCTTCTGTCCGGTAGAGAATTTCGAGCATGTTCAATATTTTGAATAAACGGACATTCAATTGTACATCCGGTAGTCGTCCGTTTTTTTATTGATGTGCATGCGTTCTTAAAGAGTGACAAATCTTAACTGCGGGATAATACCTTGTATACTATAAATATATATATAAATGAAGTATGATTGCCAATGAGACAACTCTTCACAAGAGACCAAAATGACACAGAGATTAACAATTATAGGTCAACGTACGGCCTTCCAACAATGAGCAAAGCCCATACTGCATAGTCAGCTATAAAAGGCCCCGAAATGACAATAGTAACGAGAAAACTAACGACCTTATTTATATAAAAAAAAAAAATGAACGAAAAACAAATATGTAACACATAAACAAACGACAACCACTGAACAGGCTCTTAACTTGGTACAGACACATACATACATAATATTGCGGGGTTAAACATTTTAGCGAGATTCCAACCCTCCCCTAACATTGGACAGTAGAATAACAGTACAACATAGGAACGAACTATAAAAATCAGCTGGAAAATGCTTAATTCATCAGATGGACAAAAATACAAGTGGATGTATATATCAATTTCATTTTCAAAAGCACACACGGCGTGTCAATCTAGTACAAAGGAGGGTTTATGTTCATATAACATTCATGTTTACATTTCATGTACTCGTCCTGAATATGTATTTAGTTAGAAAATGAGTATTTTAATGACTCATTAAAACATCAATACTACAATCTGCGCAGTTTTACTCCTGTTCATGTTGATTATAAACATAGAAAAAAACGTTATAGAAAAATATCTGACCCACTGACATTTTACTTTGTGAAATTGCTAGAAATAGTACCTATGCAAAAGTAGCTGTGAATAGATAAAGTTTAGTGCTGATGTTAACCCCCAGCACTGCAAATGTAAAGTATAGCGATGTAGATTTCGAAAAGCTAGCTATTGCGATGTCAAGTTAAGCGATGTAGGAATACATTCTAGCGCTGGAGATATGAATAATAACATTATTGACTTTATAGCTTCTGTGCAAAACTGCTTCTCAAACGCTAGACTATTAATCTCCAGCGCTAGACTATTAATCTTCAGCGCTAGACTATTAATCTCCAGCGCCAGAAAAAACACAGCTATTCACTATTAACTATTCACTTTATTACAACCAAAGGTCTCTTTAGAAGCTGCCTGTCATAACTATACAGACACGAATAAAATGACAGTTGAAAAAGATAAGATTAATTAAAATGACAGTTGAAATGTCAAACAATATACGGCAAGTTTATGAATTTTGGCGGTTGTACATTTGTATGTATAATAATTGATACTAAGCTAGTTGAAAATTTCAATCACCAGAAGATCTCAACATTGTTCCAGAATATCTCAACCGATACCAGAAAATCTCAACATGATCTACTTCATTACATATTTAGCTTAATTAAATTATATTAGTAAAGAAAAGAAGCAAACTGTAATTTTATGTTTATAAGGTTTTAGAAAAATACTAATTTACTGATATATACGTAGTTTATCAATGATTTCACTGTCATTTTGTCAATAGCTGACTGCACTGGCCACATTTACCTGCAGGAGAAAAGTCATTTCAATGTCATTTTAAATCATATTGATCCGTGTTATACACGAAACAAATCCTAATTCAATTATCTATGGCATGACATTCTCCTATTTTACAAAAAACTCTTCGATTTTCAGTATATTGACGAACAGTCGACCTACCCTGTGTTTATTTTGGATATTTTGAACCAGAAAGACTCAACAGGAAGTGTCAGAATACTTTTTTCCGTCTCAACATTTTGGTTGAGATTAGATGGTTTACCAGGCGTGTTACAGATTTTCTTCTTTCATTTATTAATTTAAGAGCGAGGTTGAAGATAATCAAGGAGAGTCGATGAAACTAGCGAGGACAACGCTGTGGTAAAAACAAAACAAAACACAAAAAAACTAGAGACTAAGTAAGACGAACCCATAAAAAAATCATAAATATCATGATCCGGTACTGTGGAAGAATAACACATCATGATCTATATGTTATGTTTAAGATACGATATTGTCAGTCTTAACCGTATGCTTCTGTAACCGTATGAATCATCTGCATTGCCCTGGTAGTAACTTTTCAAGTTTAAAAGTAATCAATTATCGTTAATTTGGGATATTAAAAAAAAAATCATTTTTTTCATGTTCAGAGATAATCTTCAGAGAATGTTGAATTTTGAAAGATGTGAGGTAAATATGATTAATGTCCATGTCAAAGATAAAGGTTGAGGAAAAAAGTCAGAAGGTATTTTAACTATTTCTACACGCTTTGTTCAAAGCGGTCCTGTTGAAGATGAACAACATTCCAGAAAACCGCGTAAACGAATCTAAAAATGTATATTTTCCTTTAATTTGCTTCAAATAATATTGAACGACGTCGCTTTGAATCCGATATACGTCTGTTATTTATAAAACGTTTGATAATTAGACAATTCATCTCACTCAGACAGAACCTTATATGTTGAGGAAAGTTTTTTTTTTCTTTCTAATGAGCGAAGCACAGCAGCTTTTGTCTTTGGTATGGAGTTTGTCAGACTTCGCTTTGTGTATATATTTGATATGCAAAGTTTTGGAACAATTAAATTATATATGTAACTTTTCAGAGGAATAAGAAATTATCTGTAAATATGTTAAACATATCATCACGAAGAATGCAGCATCGTTCCATGTCATAAGATGTTTCGTTCCAATTTTGTCACGAAAAGTCCTGCTATCAATCACTAATATATGTATATAGTATAGCTTTCCTGCAGACAGCAGTTCTATACAGTTCATTACATTATTATAATACCAACGAACGATTCGGGACCATTTAGTAACGAAACAAGCAAACTAGTTTCTACAATAGTCTTATTTATTTTTAATGTTAACTTTTCAGAAAATGTAAGTTTTGTATGACGTCACTTGGCGTTGCGGTTTTAACTTATTCGGTTGTGTCTATTTTTTGTGATGCATTTTATCGGGTTATGTAATGTATTTCGGTTGTTTCCTGTAATTAGTTAATACTTCAGTTTTATCATATATCTTTTGTATAGTCATTTTATAAAATTTACTGTTTGCAAAAGTATAAATTATTCTAAATAATAGGGATGTTCTAGCTGGTACCTAACAGAAAACCCTGGTCGTTTTTGGCACAACTTTTTTTGAACTTTTGGTCCTTGATGCTGTTCAACTTTGTTCTTGTTTCGGCTTTCAAACTTTTGTATCTGGGCGTCACTAGTAAGTCTTGTGTGGACAAAATGCACTTCTGGCGTATAAAATTTTTAAACTTGTTGCCCTTTGTTAGCTAATGTTATATTTCACATGGCCATAAAAGAGAGAGGTTTGGCATGCCACAAAACCAGGTTCGACCCATTTTGAGCTCACCTGGCCCGAAGGGCCAAGTGAGCTTTTTCCATCACTTTGCGTCCGGCGTCCGTCGTCGTCGTCCGTCGTCGTTAACTTTTACAAAAATCTTCTTCTCTGAAACTGCTGGGCCAAATTAACCCAAACTTAACCACAATCATCATTGGGGTATCTAGTTTAAAAACTGTATGGCGTGACCCCGCCTACCAACCAAGATGGCCGCCATGGCTAAAAATAGAACAAAGTGGTAAAATGCAGTTTTTGGCTTATAACTCAAAAACCAAAGCATTAAGAGCAAATCTGACGGGGGTAAAATTATTTATCAGGTCAAGATCTATCTGCCCTGAAATTTTCAGATGAATCAGACAACCCGTTGTTGGGTTGCTGCCCCCGAATATGTAATTTTAAGGAAATTTTGCTGTTTTTGGTTATTATCTTGAATATTATTATAGATAAAGATAAACTGTAAACAGCAATAATGTTCAGCAAAGTAAGATTTACAAATAAGTCAACATGACCGAAATGGTCAGTTGACCCCTTTAGGAGTTATTGCCCTTTATAGTCAATTTTTAACCATTTTTCGTAAATCTTAGTAATCTATTACAAAAATCTTCTTCTCTGAAACTACATGGCCAAATTAATCCAAACTTCCCACAATCATCTTTGGGGTATCTAGTTTAAAAAATGTGTGGCGTGACCCGGCCAACCAACCAAGATGGCCACCATGGCTAAAAATAGAACATAGGGGTGAAATATAGATTTTGGCTTATAACTCTGAAATCAAAGCATTTAGAGCAAATCTGACGCGGTAAAATTGTTCATCAAGTGAAAATCTATCAGCCCTGAAACTTTCAAATGAATAGGACAACCGGTTTTGGGTTGCTGCCCCGAAATAAGTAATTTGATGGAAATTTTGCAGATTTTGGTTATTATCTTGAATATTATTATAGAAAGAGATAAACTGTAAACAGCAATAATGTTCAGCAAAGTAAGATCTACAAATAAGTCGACATGACCAAAATTATCAGTTGACCCCTTAAGGAGTTATTGCCCTTTATAGTCAATTGTTAACAACTTTTTCGTCATGTTTTTGAGAAATATTTTCCACTGTAATTACTGGGCCAAGTTCATTATAGAGAGAAATATTTGTAGCAACAAGAATGTTCAATAAAGAAAGATCTACAAACACATCACCATCACAAAAACACCATTTTGTCATGAATTTATCTGTGTCCATTGATAATATGCACATAGACCAAGGTGACCTCTTGAGAGCCTCTAGTTTCCTTTAAAAATGTCCTGTACCAAGTCAGGAATATGGCCATGGTTATATTATAACACTGTGCGGGACAAATTTGCCATTCCGGTATCGGCAAATCTGACTTTGTCGGTTTACAAGATATCAAAAAAAAAATTTTGTCCAGTGATAGATTATTGAAAAATTAAAAAAATGCCATATGTCCCAACTTGTCACTGTTGTCACTCTTGTCACTGCAGCTGATTAAAAGTACATTTCCCATGGGAAATTTGATAATTCCCATGGGAATATTAGAATTTCCCATGGGAACATTGAAAGTTCCCATGGGAAAAATTACTTTTCCCATGGGAAGTTTAGAGTTCCCATAGGAACTTTAAAGTTCCCATGGGAACATAAGTAAATTGTTTGTTCCCATGGGAAGTTCTAAATTTCCCAAGGGAAACTTTAAATTTCCCAAGGGAACTTTTCTTCCCAAGGGAACTCCTTTTCTTCCCATGGGAAAATACTTTTCCCATGGGAACAATATTTTTTCCCATGGGAACAATATTTTTTCCCATGGGAACAATAATTTTTCCCATGGGAACAATAATTTTTTCCTTGGGAACAATAATTTTTCCCTTGGGAACAATATGTTTTCCCATGGGAACAATAATTGTTCACATGGGAAGTGATATAACTAAAAAGAAAACATAAAAAAAATCCTCTAATTGCATGAGTGAAGCAATTTCACAAAACGGACTAAGTTATTATGGGTACAAGTATTTCTTTGAATCTTAATTGTAGAAATATATAATTGTGTGTTCTACGATTTTTGTCTTGGCATGCTTAATTGAAAGTAAATCACTACGTGTCAAAAATTTAACTACTATAAGTTCAGAAATTATTGCTGTTTTTATTATTGTGAAAATAGTGACAATAATATACACTTGCATATTGAAATTTTTTATGAACTAAACAGGATTATTCTAAATTTTGCACACAAAAAAATGATGAAATTGAGAAAAATCGCACTTACAATTGCTAGCAATAATTTCTGAATTTTCAGTATATAGTTTTGCATATATAGCTTTCACACCATTGCACACAGTGTCTTATGTTTATCCATTTGAATGTTTTTGTGTTTTTTTCATGCAGACATTTAAATGTTGATAGGTCTTGCTCATTGTTGACGGCTGTTCAGTCACTGGCTGAAAATACCTTTATCTCTGGTTTTTAGTTGTCTCATTGGCAATCACATACCATATCCTTACTTAATTTCAACACTTCTTAATTTAAGTTATATACATTTGAGAATATCATTTTCAAAAAGACAAAACATTACAATTGGTATAACAAATAAGGCACTTGTGTTTTAATATTTCATCTTTCACTGAGATAACACCATCAAGTAAAATGTGTAAAACAAAAACAGAAAATTAAACAAACAGCAATAAAATAACTCAAGCAAGTGTCAATAAACCTGCACAAATAACATGAATAACATATCTAAGGTCATAAGCAAGTGACAATAAAACATACAGCAATAATATATCTAAGGTCATAAGCATAAACATGCAGCAATATAATACATTGTATATCTAAGGTCATAAGCAAAAGACAATCAACATACAGCAATAGTATATCTAAGGTCATAAGCATAAACATGCAGCAATAATATATCTAAGGTCATAAGCAAGTGACAATCAACATACAGCAATAATGTATCTAAGGTCATAAGCATTTAAAAAAAACCATGCAGCAATAATATATCTAAGGTCATAAGCAAGTGACAATCAACATACAGCAATAATGTATCTAAGGTCAAAAGTATAAACATGCAGCAATAATATATCTAATTTCATAAGCATAAACATACAGCAATAATATATCTAAGGTTCTCTGATATTTGTCCTAAAAATGTTTGGCTCTAGCACCACTGTTGAAAAAGTAATGCCCCTTTTTTTCAACAATTTCCTCAGAGGAAAGAGTTTTCCTCAAGGGAAAAAGATTTCCCTTAGGGAATTTGCTGCATAATTATTTCCTTTGAGGAAATTCTTTTTCTTTTGAGGAAATTTGCCGCTTCAAATTTTCCTTTGAGGAAATTTCCTCTAAGGAAATCATTGTTCTTCAAATTTCCTCTAAGGAAATTTCTGAACATCAAATTTCCCTTAAGGAAATGTTTTTCCTCTATAAAAATTTCATAACAGTACAAACATTGACAAACAGTATAAATATATTTTCTCCTAGACTGAATTATTGATCATGTTGATACAAAAGATTATATAAAATAAACACTTTTCATGTCAAATTAACTTGTCTTCTGTTTCAGCTGCTGTGTATAATTATTCTACCCCCTACATAACAGTTCAGTGCATAAATAATTCCATTCACAAGACATCTTCCTTCAATTGGTTGAATAAATTTTGGCAACTTGTTCTTCAAACATCTTCTCTGTATATTTGATATGATGGAGAGCCATGTACATAATATTATGTACATAAATGGATAACGCATGTGTTTATTTCGACAACAAACATGACAAAGACACTATTTTTTTTCTTAATTTCTCCATAATCCATCAGTGAATATGTAGGTTGTTACATTTTACACCATTGTGTCCTTGTGCATCTTTGATAGTACTCCATTTTGTTTATAGCAATTTTGTAGAATTTTTTCTATTTCTTTTTCCAGAAAAACACACAATTGAGTTCATTTCACATTAATTAATCCAATTAGCACATTATGTAGAAAAGTATTAACAAATAAGTTTCCTCTTCAGTATAGACTTGCAGGACCTGACGATGATCATAAAAACCAAGATATCTGACCTATAAATACACAAAATAAAAATAAAAAGTTATAAACATGATAAATGGAGAAAAAAACAGCAATATAAATAGGCTTATTTTATCATGTTTTAATTAAAGTCATAAGAAACCTCAAATTAAAAAAAAATATGTATAATAATTGTTTTTTTACTTATTTTTAATTGCTTGCTTCCAGGAAGCAATTCGCCGATACATATTTTCCATATACATAGTGACCCGAGCGTAACCCTCCTCGTAAAAATCCGGTGACCACAATATGCAAGGATCTGTCATTGAAATAAACAAATAGCTGATTATACATGTTAAACACGTGCTCAATACCCATGCTTTTTGTGATTTGTTTACTATAAGGTGGCAATCGGTAAAACTCAGCTTCAAAACACGGCATTTAATGAGCAGCATTATTTGTTAAATCATAACAAACAGAGAGAAAAAAAAATTGACGATTTATATGATATACTTGTGAAAATAATGATAAAATCGTGCACAGAGGACTAAGTTTATGATGTATACATGCATTGGTTCAAAAGTTGGACAAACTTTATTTTTCATCACTCACTCGTTTCATATGACTTTAACATTTGAGAAACTTTCATTTGATATTCTTACTTGTCATGCTTTATATGAGTTCTCTTATTTCAGTGCTTTGTGTCCAAGATTTAATATTCGTTGTTTAGTGCCTTGCAGTGATATTTAAAGTTTAGCCACTTGCAAAAGTTGTTATAGAATGTTCATATGCTGGTTTATTTGAACCACTGTCCTATATTATGGTCAGGTAAGAGGTTGAGTGCTCACAGACATGATATTTTTTTATTAATTGTTATTGTTTTTGAACATGTTGAACTAAATTGGATTGTTTAAATCTTTTCATGTTGGGATCTTTATTGGCTGACCTATAAAGGAAGTGTTATCTCATTATTGAAGGCCAGCCCATCATTGGCCTTTAATTTCTTGCATCCACTTCTTTGAACTCTGGTGGATAAGTCACTCATTTACCATACCACATCTTCTTATTTTTATAAGAGTCATCATTTAAAGGCAATTACTTTTATCATGTTTATTACTGTAATTCAGAAATTATCCAGAGGTTTTTAGTAATGCGATTAATGTGACTGGGTGAGTATCGCAAAAATAAGAAATCATATTTTGATAACAGAAACATATATATATCATGTATATATACATGATATATATAATTGATGCAGATTTTTTTTGTAATCACAATAAGTTGTCCATTCCCTGAAAAATCACAATAATAAAGGCAAGCAATAATTTCTGAATTTACAGTATATAGAAGTGGTCTTACCATTTAGGCCTTGTTGTATTCTGTTTATCTTGTTTTGTCGCTCATTTCTATTGAAACTGTTTATATTTTTCATTATTTTTCTATATTTCTTGTCCTATAAAACATAAAAAGGGTAAAAACTATTATAAAACATCAGTATTTTCTTTATATACAATAATATTTAATAAGAATGGAATATTTGTGCTATTTCATTTCACAAACTTTTTGTCAGTCATGACTTTCAAAGACTTTCACCCTGGTCAATAGTTTAAAAAACAAACATTCCCATACTTTTTCTTGGTGTTCGTACTAATTTTTCATTGGACAACAAAAACATGATTCAACTATTCTTCTATGATTTGTTTTGCTAAACCACCTTAAACTCTGAAATATTGTTTACACTGTATAATCTGTATGTGTCTCACTCGTCAAAATTTCAAATTAATATATAAATAACCAATAACATGAATAAGAATGCTATGCATGGCTCAGCTTGATACAAACGTACACTTTAAACCCTGAACAGTTGGAGCAAGTATGGACACAACATTCAATTCAAACTTTTCTCCATTGGTTAGAGGTATAGGGGGAGGGGGAGATCTCACAAACATGTTTAACCCCGCCGCATTTTGCGCCTGGCCCAAGTTAGGAGCCTCTGGCCTTTGTAAGTCTTGTTTTATTTTAATTTTAGTTTCTTGTGTACACTTTGGAAATTAGTACGGCGTTCATTATCACTGAACTAGTATATATTTGTTTAGGGGCCAGCTGAAGGACGCTTCCGGGTGCGGGAATTTCTTGCTACATTGAAGACCAGTTGGTGACCTTCTGCTGTTGTTTTTTTATTTGGTCGGATTGTTGTCTCTTTGACAAATTCCCCATTTCCATTCTCAATTTTATGGATACAACTCTGAATTGTAAATTTGGATTGTGATTCAATAGTTGATGCAGCATAGGTTTCTGACATTGAAGTACTTAAAAATTTTAAATTGACAATTAACCTCTAAAATGGTCCAATATTCAAAATCTTAATACATGGTTAGATTCAGCATATCAACATGATCAAAGAACCCAAATAATTCATTATTTGATGAAATCAAATAAAGTTCAATTTTGGACCCTTTAGATCTCAATGTGGACCAATTTGTTAACGGGCCAAAATATCAAAAATCTAAATGAATGGTTAGATTCAGCATATCAAAGAACCCCATATATTCAATTTTTTGGAAATCAAACAAAGTAAAATATTGGACCCCAATTTGGACCAACTTGAAATTTGGGCCCATACTAAAAATCTAAGTAAATATTCAGATTCAGCATATTAACATGATTAAAGAACACCAAGAATTTAAATATTATTAAAATCAAAATAAGTTTAATTTTGGACCCTTTGAACCTTAAGATAGACCAATTTAAACAAAACAGGACCAAAAAACTAGGAAGCTTAATACACAGTTAGATTTGGAATATATATATCAAAGAACCCCAGGCCAATAATTCAATTTTCTATAAAATCAAACAAAGTTTAATATTGGCCCCTTTTGGCCCCTAATTCATGTAATTTCTAAACTCTGGACAAAAACTCTGGTCACAAACCCTGTGTTTGAGTTTCATAGATTTCTGTTAACTTATACTAAAAGTAATTATGCGAAAACCAAGTGTCTTCGGACTACGACGACTACATGATATAATTAAGAATGGGAATGGGGAATGTGTCAAAGACCCCCCTTTTTTGGACTATCAATGCATTTGAATGGGGACATGTAATTACCCCCCCCCCCCCCCCTTTTTGTCCTGGGTTAGGAAACCCCTTTTTAAAATGACTGGATCCGCCCCTGAAGGGTCTATCATTAAGTTTGACAACTTCAGACATACTACTTTACCAAAAAAATTGACACATTTCATCCAATTTAATTCATTCTTTACTTGCTATTTCATCCATAATATTTTAAAGAAAGAAATTTGGAAGGAGTATGATTTTAATTTGCAAGTTATACACTATCCAAACTAGAGACCTAATAGAGTAGATATATACTTGACTAAGGGAGCTACCATTTGATTTTTATGGGGGGGGGGGGGCAGGGCCGTAACTAGGGTTCGAATTCAGGGGAGGCAGGGGTTTGGGGGCCGCCGATTGAGGCCCCCTAGAACCGCCGATTTTTTCTCTCTCAGTAAAATGGCTAAAAATTACCCGTTTTCCTTCGATTTCCTTACTTTCAGAAACATCAGTATTGCTTGAACCTGAAGCAATTTTATGCAAAAACAAGCTGATATTGCTGTTCGGGGTGAGCCAATGCTCCGTCTTGAAGGCCGGCCGTACTTTGACCTATAATTATTAACATTAAATACAATGTGACCGCGGATTTATTTCTTAAAAAAAATTATACCCGTTTTCCTTCAATTTACTTACTTTAAGAAACATCAGTATTGGTGGATTATTGAAGCAATTTTTATGCAAACAATTATTATCTGTATTTAAAGATATTTTTTTGTAAGAAATCAAACTGGTAAGTAAAAAAAACCAAACATATAAAGCAAGATCATAGAACGCAAGATTTTTTTTATCGAGGACCTCGAACTTCAATATTGTCGAAAGCTGAACAGACATGTATAAACTACAACCAGGGACTTTCTTTACTAGTATATACTTAGTATAGAAAGTCCCTGCTACAACGAATGGGAGTGTTTAACTAAGTAACTAAGGCATTGACCATAATGTTCTAGTATGATAAAAAAAAATGATCCAACAGCTGATTCAGCCGGTAACGAATTTCCGATATCATAAAAGAATCTCAATACAAAGAGAACTTCCTCTGCTTAATTGAGCCCCTAAATAAATGTGAATAGTAAGGTTTTATTCAAAATTGTCGGAAGCAAAGTTTCATATGTGTTCTCGTACGAATACTGAATAACAGACGGACGGCCACACGAAAATATAAAGATAAAACAAATACTGAAACGGTTCACTATCGATCAAAAATCCAGACAATGACAGATTTATCATGTATCGTGATAACACTGTTAAAACTGTAAACTTGTGTTGTTTATGATATAAATTCAAGTTCTTCTTGTACATATTGTCAATATTTCATTTTATTACTTTAAAAAAAAAAAATTGGTGCACAAAATTCAGGGGAGGCAAAGCCTCCCTCCCCTGCCTCATAGGTAGTTACGGCCCTGGGGGGGCTAGGATAAAAAATTTATCCTGCATTTTTTTTTAGCTGTAATCTCTGTCCTGCCTTTTTATTTTTCACTCTGTTCGTTCCTGCCTTTTTTTTTTTTTTTAGTTTATCCTGACTTTTTTTACCTAAATTGTAGTCCTGACTTTTTTGCTAGTGTCTCATCCTGCCTTTTTTTTTTCTCAAACAGTCAGGGGACTTACTTAAATGAGTGATTTTCTAAATCACTGATTTAAGTAACATTATTTCCATAAAGGTTGGAAGTTAGAGTTGTCTTTCTTTAATAATCACCTATTTAAGTAGTACAAATTAATCACTAGAAGAAGTGATTTAATTTTATTGTAGCTTTAAATATAGAATACTAATGATCCAGGGACTAATTATGTTTCTAAACTTATCAGAACCAACATCTGTGTTGTCTAGGATGACCAGGTCATTTCAGGTGATGACCTTGTACTGAATCTAGGATAATGACATAAAAATCACTTGTTTAAGTATCAGACCTCAATTTCCTTCCCAAAAATCACTTCTTTAAGTATCATTCTTTTAATTATCCCTACTAATTTCAACACCCCCGAACAGTGAGATTTTTATCGCAACAGTAGAATTTTATTACATAATCTGAAAGATGAAACCTTGAACTTCACAGGAAAAATACTCCCACTGCTGGGAAAAATCTTTGAAGAAAGTATCAGTTCATTATGTAAAGCCATTATTATAGCATTTTTTCAACTAAAATAGAATTTTCAGCTAAATGATTGCATCAAAGGCAGAAACCTTTCTACTTAAAAGAAGCAAAAAGTTTATTTTTTTTTAATTTTACTAATTAAAAGATATTATTTAAACCAGATGTGTTTAAAATTTGGAAAAAAATACAAAATTTCAATTTGTGACAAAACCACAATTTTGCTACTCGAATAAGTGATTTAAAAATCACCTATTTCAGTAAGTCCCCTGACTGTCAAAACTCCTGTTCTGCCTATTTTTTTCAAATTTCATCCTAGCCCCCCATAAAAATCAAATGGTAGCTCCCTAATTTAAATCAAACTTGAGGTGACTGGCGACAAAGATTTAAGGAAATAGATGACAGTTTACCTACAATGATCTAGCTTCATGGCAATGGCATACATTACAGACTACATCATGTACATGGTCATTCTTAATTGTGTTTAAACTTTGGGAGTTCATTTTTTTAATGTTTAAAGCTAACAATTTCAACTACATACATTTATCAAGATTTGATTCTACATTTATATATAATTGTGTATGTCACATGTATGTACATGATGTATTTTAATGTAAAGCATCTGAAAACTCATTAGCCGTTTTCATAGCCTATGCCTGAAAACAGAGATTTCTTATTAAGGAGAAAGCCCCGCCCCCCCTTTTTGGTGTGAAATATTTTGTTGATTATATAGGGAATCACTGAAGCATGACTGGAGCAAGCATCCCCCTCTGCCCCCCCCCCCCAAAAAAAAAATAATTAAAAAATGGAAATTTCTGGATCTGCCCATGTCAACCTTTCACTCAGGTCATTGGTGAAGAGTTGTCACACAAAATAAATTATATCAAATGTTCTTATGTATATGTTTTAGCTCGTGTAGGTGTAAGGAGGCAACCATTTGATTTGTAGGGCGAAAAGGGTGAATAATCTTGCCTTGTAAAACTTGTGCTATAAATAAAAATTAATACATTTCCATTTAAAAATCCGTCAGCCCAATCTCATCCAGTGAAATAGATTATTATCTGTTTTCGAAATTATATGGAAGTACTTAGTAGTTCAGACGCATTGCAAGGCATTTTTTCTAAGGAGACGTGTAGACTCATTTAATTGGGGGAATGGAACCAATAAATTGATAGGATCCGATATGATCTTCCCAGTAAGGAGCACCTATTTTTTTAGGTAATTATTATTAGTGTCGGTGATCTCACAAGTAAATCAGAGAAAATATTGCATGCAAGTTAATAAGCAGAGAAGAGACAATTATCAACTTGCGTATTATTCATTTTCTCGCAGTTATTTACGGTAAATTAACTATATGTAACGTTATATATATCCCAAAACAGGTGTTCGGTTCTAGTACTATACAATTTAGTAAAACTGCTATATTTTGGGGCCGAAAAGGGGTCTTACTGAACCTACTCCTTTATAAATCTCAAGTAGGAATGCGTGGGTTCCATTTCATGAGACCAGAGACATATAATACAAGAGATTGGCAACTCCAGTAGAGTCTATATAACGGCCAATGAAATCACTTGGCTACCGGAAGTGCTTGGGATTATGATGTGACCTGGGATGAAGGAGGATCGAGATGAGAAAATTCCGCCATTGTTGTTAAGAGAGACGATACGCTTACAGATTTGTTTTCTCGTTTATGTCGATTGCTTTCACAGCTAAAGCATGTAAGTATATTCAAAAGATACATCTAACTAGTTCTATCAATTTGTTTATACTATAATGTGCTGAGATGATGATAATAATCAAATGCAGACCGATTTAAATTCGGTCCATTCAGCTTCCCCTCTTTATTGCTGTAGAACCGGTGTGGCCCCTCATTTTTTTTTCATAAAACTTTAAAATTTACGATTATATATACAATTTTAAAGTGTTATTCTACTCCCGATTGTTATCCCGTTAAAATGATACTATTTTCGTATATTTTGATCAAATAGTGTTTTCATAAAATACCATCGAAGGTGATTTATTTTTTTCACATTGATACCCAAATCCAGCTATGCGAGAATTACCTTTTTTTCGTAAAACTTAGAAATTATCGAATAAATATGCAATTTAATGAGCCTGTATTAATTCCAAATGTTATCTTGTTAAAATAAGATCAGCGGGGCATATATGTGTATACCATGGACATGTACACATTCCCAATATATTCCTCTTTTCTTTATAAATTTTGCCCATTATTCTCTATTCTTAATTTATTTTAGCACCCCATCATTCTCCAATCTTGATATTTTGATCAAATGTCTCTTGTCTTTACTATTCTGATTTCAATTTATGCAGTTATTCCAATACTCCTATTGTATGAATGTAGGACAGTGTCAGAAAGTCACAGGACAAAAAAGTCACAATTCATTTTTTCTGATTATTTCTTTGAACAAAGAACGTTTATTTCTATTCTTGAACTATTGTATATAAACCAACTTTGTAAACAAAAATTATCAAAAACAATTAAAAAATGATCAAATAATTGTTGAAAAAACAAAATGTCAAACTGGTTTGGCACTTAAATGGCTTCATGGTGCCAAGAAATCTTTCTTTTGCATGCTTAAAATTAAATAAATTTTCATTTTTCAAATATAATGACACATTTATTAAACTTTAATATGAATATATGTATTAAAAAGTAAATATTTAAAGATATTTCTCTTATATATACAAACAATTGTCAACAGATTATTTGTGACTTTTTGTCCTACCAAATTTGTGACTTTATGTCCTGTGACTTTCTGTCCGTTTACCTTTTGTAAACACCTTCCCATTGGCGGATCCAGCCCCTTTTTTTGGACGATCAATGAATTTGAATGGGGACATGTGGTTGGAACCCTCCTTTATCCTGGGTTGATCCGCCCCTGCTTCCAGACCCTCATGAGATAGAAGCAGAGACTAAGTAAAGTTGATGTCAGCAACTTACATTGTATGTTAACTGTACGATGTTTAACAATTGACAAATATATCAAATATTTGTACCTAATAGCAAGCTTGAAAGGGCCATACATGACAAAATGAAATTTAAAATAGATTTAGCATAATAAAAACTTGCAGAATGTTGTATGACATACATGTAGGAAGTAAAGTTTAAAAGTAAGACAACTAGATGTTGTATAATAGGCTCTACAAATTCAAATTTCTTTTCAACTCTAAAATATTTTTTTTTTCATTTAGAATGCCAAAGAGGAAAATAAGTAGAAATTAACAAAAGGAGTTAAAAAGAAAAGTAATCCTCGACCATGGACAGCTGTTGGTACCATTATGGAGGAGATATCTGTTGCAGTTTCAATCCACACTGAAGATGAAAAGGATCATCCAATTATGACACATCTCTGGTCGAGTTTGTACGTTCTGAGGAAATTTCTATTACATCAGAAGAAGACAAAGGAGAACTCTTGTTAGATGAACACTCTGACCACACTTATGCAGCAAAAGAACAGCCATTTGAGAATGAAAAAATATGTACACTTGAATTTGATTGTCATGCTGATTTTTTTCTTGCACCACTGGAAGGCACAGAGCAACTGATTACACAATAATTGAGATATTTGCAGTGAATGAGACACACAATGAACATGAAGAATCTTGCCTTTCTCCCATTCTCCCTTTGAGTTTCAGACTTTATGCAATTTATTACAAGTTAGCATCAATGATACATGTACATATATCCTTAGCTGTACAGATACCGAAATTTGCATACAGTTGAACTGTACCAGATCAGTTGCAGGGAAATTAGCATGAAGCTCTCAGTTATCATTGACAGTAACATTATAAGTGAAAGTTTGATAATAAAAATATTATTTATACCTGGAATGAGTTTTGTTCTCTTATATCTTAGTTTAATTATTGAAAAAGGATGGAATGATGTGTAGTGATAGTCTAGATATATTGTATACATAAATACTTGTTCTGATTCTCAGTCCGACTGGTCCTTTTCATTTCAGAATAATGGGATGTATGCCGGTGTTTTTTCACAGAATGATGCAATTTGGTTTATCCAAAAGCCACACCAAATTAATTGGTTTATATGCTTTATAGATATGCTTACTGTGTGTGGGGGGCGGGGGGGAGGACATAAAAAAAAAAAAAAAAACAAGAACATAAAATTGTACAGCATGTGATAATGGTGAAATATATTATCATGCCTTTATTATCTTTGTGTCTTTCCAAAGTAAGAAGCCTGTAATTCACTTGTGGTTTGTTGCTGTATATCATATTTGGATTCTTTTGTACATAAATCGGGCGGTTAGTTTTCTTGTTTGAATTGTTAAACCTTTTTCATAAATAGACCTTGTATAGTTCGCAGTGCCGTATGAATTTTACTCATTGCTAAGAGCCTTATGGTTACCTACAGTTGTTAATGTTTGTATCATTTGGTTTCTTGTGGAGAGTTCAATATTATATTGCATATACTGTACAGAAAAGAAATGCATACACTCGCACATCAATATATTAAAAATATGAAATATTTTCCACTGGACGTTAGGCAACCATCAATTAAATCAGCCTGATCAATAACAAAGGTAGACACATTTTCGTGCAGTTTGTATAAAGTAAAACAAAAAGGTTTTAACTTACAAATCAAGTCAAATAGTTGTAAAACTATTTACACATGTGCATGTCCGTTTCAAAACTTAAAGGAGATTTTAACTAGTTCAAAAGTAAAAAAAAAAAGAAAGAAGGGAAACGTGTACATTTCGAAACATTTAGATATCAATATGGCATTAAAACTGGTGTATGCTTTGAAGTCAACTTGCCAAGCTGACAGAAGTATAAGATAGTAAAATGTTTCTTCTTACAAAAATTGTTACATGAAAAGGCAGCAATACCTGCTGCTGTGAGTTTTTATCGTATATTTGGCAGTTCCTTACACTTAAAATATGGTTTAATCTCTTTCTATTCGAGTTCAAAAGTGAGACTTATATTGCCATTTTCTATTAAATGATCATTAAATGTAAGTCCTAAATACACAATCCGTGAAAAGGAGAAACCATAAATTTACCGACAATCATAAAAAAAAAACTCAATGCAAGCTCATAATGTAAATTTTGAAGAAAAAAAAACACTTAGAAAACAATTTACCGACAATCATAGACAAAAACTTAATACAAGCCCAATTAATAATGAACACAATAAGTATTCAATTTTTAATGATCTATACAAATTATGAATATAAGACGAAGTCGAACATGATTAACGATAAATAAACAAACAAATTAATTTTTTTTCTTCTACACATTAATTAATTTTATATATTTTGTAAATAGTATTTTCGGAAATAGTGTGGACACCTGTGGTGTAACAACTTCTTGTGTACCAGGTGTCAAATAAAACTCTTTAGCATGTTGTGATTTACCTGACCATCGAATAATTCAAGCCTAATATACATGTTACACTGTGAAATTATGTCTCCGAGACAGGTGTATATTTAATAGAAACCCATTGTGAAAGTATCAAATAAAATGAACTCTGATACAATTTATGAAGTGTTAATTATTTAATATCGGTTTTTTTTTTTAATTCAATATCAAATTATGTCTCTTTTTCAATAATACAAATCAAAATTAAAAGGACATTGAAATAAATAATTATGAATGTATGAACTCAATTATTTAATTAATTATGTTAAATTTAACACTGATTGAAACAGTTAATTTATGCTTAAACATTCACCATTACCTCGAGTACTTTTAATACTTTGATAATGACTCTATTACCCAAAGAGATCTCGCGAGGTTCAAATCTGGCCGTGTGATATAACGGGATTTCGCCGAGTTGCCAATCTCTTGTATTATATGTCTCTGATGAGACCTACACGGATTTTTTATAAAATAAATTTAAAAATTATAAAGATAAAATTATATACAGTTTTCAATTCTTTCCCGGCATAGATAAAAAAAAAATATGAAAATAAATAATCTTTTGAAAATAATACGATATGGTTTAATTATTTCACTTCATTATAATGATAAATCCTTTAGATCTGAAATGTTTAATTAAAACGAATTTATCATTTTGATCTACCGATAAACTTTAAATTGAAGTGACATGGTCAGTTAAGTAACCTGATTAGTTGCATGGCTGATTACCATCTTACAGGTGACCCAGTAATTTTCCATATGACACTAGCGTGTACCCTCGGGGTGTGTATAACTTATTTTTTGGGGAACATCCTGTCCACGTGTAATACTTGGCATATATTGCAACATTTGACATTAAACAAATTTTCTTTGTAGCATCGGAGGCAATTTCATGTTCAACCACACAGAAAATTTCACACAAAAAATATGATAAAATCATAAGAAAAAGAATAAGAAATACTAACAAATAAATTTGGCATTAATAAAACGGGGATTCGTGTATTCAAAGCTTATTTTCAGTGGACAACAACAAATGGGAGTTTTTAACGACCTTGACTGGCTATAATATATATATAGCACTTGCACGGTCGTTCCAGTGGACATATTTCATACCAGATTACTTATTCTTTTTATATATATGACAATTATTGTTTAATCTGATACACGTACCTATATTAATGTACAATATTTTGAACAGCTTCAAATATATGGGGTCCGTAGTAATACCGCAAAGGACCTCCTTAGTGCACTAAGAACAAAAATGTGCACTAAGGACCTGATGGAATGATACAACTGTTACAAAGGACATGGCATATAAAATAGACTTTGTAAAAATTCATTATTTTAAATTTTACAATTATACCTTTTTTAATTAGAAAGTTATCTAATGTGTATTCGACACGTGCCTCCGCAAAAAATTGATTGTCACCTTTTTAGTGTAATAGGTAGAAATTCACGTTCGCTCAACCTTGACCCGTTCATAATCTGCTAGTAAACTGTTTAAACATGTATATATGGTATTTCAAATTGTTCTTTATTTTTTTCCCATTTGTTTGTTTCTGCCGTATTTATTCTGTCTGTTATAATTTTTACTTCTAAAGTAATAAAGTATTTTCAACTCTTTTCAGTTTGGGAATTTTTAATCCTTTTAATTTTAAAAAGACAAATAATTGTGAACACTTCACGGAAAAGTGAGGATTTATATTTGGTTGCTTAACGTCCAGTTGCCAATACTTCATTCATTTTTCTGATGTCAGGGACCATGCCTCACAGCAAGGTTTTATAAGGATAGAACATAGGCAAATGCAAATAGATTCTATTGACTATATCTTTGCTGCTTTGGTCTCTGCATGTATAATGATTCATTATGTTTTATGGGATACTTAACTTCTGTTCTACAAATTTTATATTAAAATATATTCTGATTTTTCATTTTTAATGAGATTTTAGTTTCTGTTGATTAGAGGCAGTACAAAAAACATGTTTTAATCATAATTAAGGTGAACCCCCCCCCCACCCCCCCCCCACCCCCCCTGTCAACATGACACCCAACCACACCGCTTGAAAATCTTAAAATATTTTTTAATGTTATCTTTACTATATATATATATTGAATAGGGTGACACGTTGTCGCTACATAATAACCAGATAAAATGGATCTTGTTTATACAAAAAATCTTTCAAGATTGTGGTTTCTCAAACATATGGGAGTCACAAAATTTTGTTAATAAAGAATGGTTAAAAACTGTCATAAAGCAGAGATTGCTATATCAATATATTCAGAACTGGAATTCCCTCATTCAAAATTCGTCAAAAGGTATAAACTATAAAAATTTAAAAAAAAAAACTTGAAATTGAAGAATATTTTAATATTTTGGACTTCAAAGACGCTTTTGTTTTTTGTCGATTTCAAACGACTAATACTAAGTTGCCGATTGAAACAGGAAGATGGCAAAACGTAATCAGAGAAAACCGCTTTTGCCGTCTATGTAACAATCGACAAATAGGGGACGAATATCATTTTATATTATGAATGCAAATTTTTCAATCAAAAACGAAAAGAGTTTTTAACTGCATATTTTACAAAACGGCAAAATACAGTTAAATTCTCTGAAGTTATGTCAAGTACAAGAAAACCAGTTCTGAAGAAGCTTTGTTTTTTTTTATAGTAGAAAATATAAATACTTGTATTTGTCGGCCCGTGCTTGTACTCCTGGCTTGTAACTTTTGTAACCTCTCTCGCTTGTTTTGTACATATTGTAAATATTTATTGTTGTAGATTCAGATTCAATATTTTATTATAGTCTCACCACATACAAACATAAAATGAGATTCACATACATAGATTTAAAACATTAAAACATTTGCATTGCATGTACCAATCTTAAAAAGATTTATGAGAGACTTTTAAGATATACTATATACATATAAACTTATTTTTACACATTTAGAATTAAAAATTCTGACATAATATACATTTTTACTAAATGATATTAAAACATTTGTTTCTTTAAAAACTAGTGAAATAAAATACTATTTCTTCTTAATAAAATGTTGTTGCAGGTTTTGGCAACTATAGCAGCAACATTGTCATTACTAAATAAAAATATAAATTTTTCATTATCTGATAAAAGGTTAAAATGTTCATTAAAATGTAAAGCTTCATGTATCATGATTTGTCTTAGATCCACATATAATGGGCATTTTAAAATGACATGCATTTCATCTTCAACAATAGAGCTACAGTTAAAACATGTCCTCTCGTGGACTTCTTTCTTTTCATATCTTCCAGTTTCTAGTTTTAGTGGAGCTACCCCACATCTAAATTTAGCAAATGAACTTCTGTTCTTTAAAGATATAATATTTTGCAAATAATTTTCAGTACAATAGTTATTTTTAAACAATTTGTAAGTTCTTAATTTACTTCCCTCTGCATATGCAGCAACTCTTGTACACCAGTTTGATTTAAAATTATCAAATACATCCTCCTCAATTTGTTTAATACAATTTTTGTTTAATACATTTGATTCAAAATTACAATATTGCTCATAATTATACAATTTTAACATTTCTATAACTCTAAAACTCCAGTTTTTAATTCTAGTATTACACTTTCGTATAGACCACTTAAAAATTTTAAAATTTATCCTGTGTGGGTCCATTATGGAACACCTAGCCCAATGTCTCAAGACACTTGACCATTGTTTAACGCATGGAGGTTTCCAGCCCATATCACCAGCTATGGCATCATTTGGTGTGTATTTGCCAACACCCATGAAAAATCTCATGGCCCTGTTTTGGACTGCATTTATGCAGGAAAAGTCTCTTGTTCCCCAAATACCTGCGCCATAACTAATAACTGACCATACCATTGTATCATACAGTTTTGAAAAAATTTTGTGCTGGAAACCACCATGCATTTTACTCTTTACAATTAATAATCCTAATGCTCTACTGGCTGACTTCGCTACTGCCTTAGCCATTAACTGATAATCTAAATATTCAGTAAGTAATAAGCCTAAATATTGATAACTCTTTACACATTCTATACTATTACCACCAATAGAAAAAATACATTTAGTTTGTAAAACAGCTGGATTTCTAAAATGCATGATCTTAGATTTATTTATATTAACTGTCAGCTCATTATTGAGACACCATGTATTAAGCACATTCAACATTTTTTGTAAATCTTCTTCATTCTCTGCCATTAAAATAACATCATCAGCATATAACAATATAGCTAATTTTTCTTCATCTATGTTAATACCAATATTCAAAGCATTAATGTCATCAACCAAATTATTTATATATATATTAAACATTATAGATGATAAAACACAACCTTGTTTCAATCCAGAATCAACATTAAACCAGTCAGTCATATTACCATTAATACGTACACTACATTCTACATTAGAGTATAAAGCTTTTAAAGAATACATAAACTTTGAACTTATACCTAGATTTTCTAGTTTGTTGAACAAAAAAACTCTATTAATTGAGTCATATGCTTTCTTAAAGTCTATAAAAGCTACATATGTTGATAATTTACACTTTTTCCTGGTTTCTATTATTGATGTTATAGTGCTTATATGATCAATTGTACTTTTGCCTTTCATAAAACCGTTTTGCTCGTCGTTAATTATCTCCCTTTCATCTAACCATTTGACTAATCTTTCATTTAAAATACTACAATACATCTTGTATGTGAATGGAGCTAGAGTTATGCCTCTATAAGATAAGGGGTCTCTAGGATCTGATGTAGAACATTTTGGTATTGGGGTTATAATTCCCTTATTCCATATATTTGGTACATTACCAGAACTGAAACATAAGTTAAATAATTTATGTAAAATAGAAATAATAGAGATATTTTTACAAAACTCAGCTTGAATAAGGTCAATTCCTGCACTTTTACAATTTTTTGCATTCATTACAACTTTATGAACCTCATCAATAGTAATTTCCTTATCTAAATCAATACAAATAATATTTTCTTTAAGAATACAATTATCAAAAAAAAAATACAAATTGTATTTGTTATCTCTGTACCGATGTAATGCATTTGCTTTATGAGAATAAAGATATATAAGTAACTTCTTTAAATATACACAAGTCATAATTACATTGGCCAGAGGGTAACTTGATAATTAGAGGATCAAAGGATTTAATTAAGACAATCCAAGACTGCTACCTCTATATTTTATTATACATATCTTTATTAGCCTCATTTAGGGTGATACAGCAATTGCAAAACGGGTAGATACGATCTGTAATCAAATAATTAAACTAATCAAAAGTTTATTTAGAGTAACCATATGCCGGATGAACAAAAAGTTTGCCATTTATTGAAAAACATATGGTTTTATATAACAAGAAAACTTCTCTAGTATTCTAAACATTTATCACGTACCCCCTCCCCCAAACCTCCGCTTCAAGCTCTAGATTCGCGCCTGCACATTGTGAATTATATTTCTTACATCACGATGCTTATTACATTATAAAATAAAATGGTATTCATCTTCAATTGTTGAAATAAAGATGAATTGCTAAAAAAAAGCATTGACATCAGTTTTAAAGTTATTGTTCATAGGAGACAGTTATGATTTATAGTCTCTTTTAAAAACGTAATATAATTTTACCTCTTGGAGTTTTTCTACATTACTTCTGTAATCGGATTTTGAAAAACCCCACGGACACCACATACTCTCATGCATATGTCACTCATTCAAGGTATAATGATAATATATGTAAACTCTTGTGTTGTTAACAAGGAAACGAAATCTCAAAAGCATTTTTGTCTCAATTTGTATCTCAAAATAGGGTTCTTTAATTTAAAAAAAAGCTTGCATAGCAATTTCCTTAAAACAAAATATAACAAAGGCAAAGTTTTAAAACACAAAATTCATTTTTTTTTTAATTTTTCTTTCATAAACTTGAAAATTTACCACGCTAAACCGTTAAGTTTATTCAACAACAACCATTAATTAATCAATAAGTAACGATAAAAAGACAATTGTGTATTGGATTAGGTTGATTGAACATGATGATTATTGAATTTGCAATAAGCCGTTGGTCACGTGCCGAGTGGCACGCGTTGATTAAAAAGTCATTTAACTTCAAAATTACAATACAATACAATACAATACAATACAATATTTTTATTTTCCAAATTAAAGGGCCCATTAAGAGCATAACATTAATTACAACATGACATAAACATTACAGAGTGATTAAAGAAACATAAAATAATAATTGAAATTCAAATGCATGAAGAAAGGATCAGTGGTCAAGGGGAGATAATTTTGATATATTTTAGAGTATCTAACTAATTTTCTGATTTACAATATCTATTGATACCTAACTTTACAGATATGAGGTATTTAATCATATCCTCCTATATATCCATATTCTCTGTGATCTTAAAACATCGTTTTAGTGTCCTTAATGCAAAAACTTTCTTCTTAGTCAGCGCCTTTAAGAATTCCTTTGCGGTATTTCTACACACCGAAATATATGGCCTTATTGGTAAAATACCCACGTGAAAATACCACAGTGTTAGTGTCACTAATAGTCAAAATATTGTGCCGTGAAAACTGGAAATGAAGTTTAGCGGGACATAGGAAATTACAAAAATATTAGAATTGTTTACTTACATAGTGTAAGCGGGATACGGGAATCTAAAAAAATTAAATAGTAACTATAAAGCGAGATCCGTGAACAGAACCCCAAATGAGACCCCATTAGTTGTGGCTTATTTTTGGTCTTTTTAGCTAGTTTCCTTCCTCTACATTACTTGTAAGTTGGTCGTTTTTGTAAAGCAGCACTCGAGGTTTGACAGTATATTACCAAGAAATGCACAAAATATTGAAAAAGAAGGTTTAGAAAATTTAAATAATGGTATGCACACACACTCCCCTGTCAGCACAGACAATTATATTTTTGTAAACGCGCCAAACTCATTTCTTCCACAGTGAGACAAGCTTTACAATGTTGATGGTGGTGAAAATCTAGTCCAAATAATTATTACGTCTTGCAAGGCTATTTTATTTCTGGAACGCTTTCCTCTGACGAAGCCGAAATGTGAAACCAAATCAACAAGAAGTCTAACATCTATAATAGAACTGAATATAAAATCGAAATGTAAATGGGGAATGTATCAAAAGACCAAAGAGCAGATAGCAGCCAAAGGGCACCAATGGGTCTTCAATGCAACGAGAAAATCCCACAACCCGAGAAGGGGTTCCTAACCAAAGACAAATGGGAGGGGGGGGGGGGGTCCAACTACATGTCCCCATTCAATACAATACAATATGCTTTATTTGAAAAACACTCCGTCACATTGACATGTGAAACAAGAGGTAAATTACAAAATACAATCACATACAGTTAAAAAAAAAAAAAAAAAAACTTAGAAATAATTATATATGGAAAATTACTTTATATTATAATATTTTAACATTATAATATTTTAGTTAACTTTGAAATGAATATAGACACATTTTAAAATAATAAGTTAATATTTGTCAATGACAGTTAGTCCTTTCATTTTTGCTTAATTCTGATATTTCACATAGTACTCTGGAATATGCTGATTTCTGATATTTTTTAACTAATAAAGAATTGCATTCAAATAAATAATGGAATTCATTGCCAATTGCAGTCAAACACAGATTGCATGTCCTTTCTTCTTTTGGAATGACTTATACCATCTTCCCAGCTCTACTGGGATTTTACATTGCAGCATCTTAATTTTGAAATATATTTACGTTCGAATGGTGTTAATTTAAAAATTCAAATGCATTGATCGTCCAATAAAGAACAATGTAGAAAGGGGGGTTCCAACATGTCCAACCCTCAGACCCTCCTGGATCCCTGCCTGTGAGGCATGCTTTAGCTTGCCATTAATGTATACTAGTAGACTGATAATGGACGTCATATTAAACTCTTTGATATTAAAAAAGAAACTAAAATAAAAATCATACAAAGGTCACAAAGGCCATAATCTGGCTCCTGACGTGGGAAAAGTGCAAAATGCAGTGGGGATGAAAGCCTTTACTGTAAATTCCTGAAATTACAATTATATAAATCATCTCACATCTTTGCGCATTTCTTGAAATTGGTCATATTAATAAATGCATGCAATATTTTCAGAAAATTTCAATATATAGGCTTTTTAAAAAAAGCCAATCTTGTGCATGATTTATCAATGATTATACTTGCACAATTAACGCATGTTGTTCTCAAAACTAAGAGGTGTCTATGCTATTTATGACAATTTTCATGGTTCAGTGGTTATAGTTAAGTTTTTGTGTTTTGGTCTGTTTTTCTCATACTTTATGCAATAGGTCTACTATATTTGTTGTATGAAATGATTGTAAGGTGAACATGTCTAGTGGGATGATGTCATCTGACCTTGACCTCATTTTCATGGTTCAGTGGTCAAAATTAAGTTTTTGAGTTTTGGTCTTTATCTATTAAATACTATAAGCCATAGGTCAACTGTATTTGGTGTATAGAAATATTTTATGATCTATATGTCAGTGGCACAGGTTTTATTTGACCTTGATCTCATTTTCACGGTTCATTGATCAGTGTTTTTGTGATTTGGTCTATTTTTCTTAAACTATAAGTAATAGGTCAACTATAATTGTTGCATTGAAGCCTTGTTAGCTGTATATGTCTGCCTGGCATGGTTCATCTGACATTGAGGCTTAAATTAAAATATTATTTGTTTGCCCTTTACCGACCGACTCTATAAATTCGTTCCGACTGAAAATCTTTTATTTGTATTTACCAGCAATATTTTGTTTTAATTATTTTTTGTTCCTCCCGAAAATCTTATATTTGTATTTCCTGCTCAAAACTTTTTTACCGGAATCCACAGGTTTTATCTTCCCCGTATAAGGTTAAGTCCATTTGGTATCACGTCAGCGTTTGGCATGAACACTTGCATTTAGAGATTCAAAGCTTTTGATTGAAGTCGATGTTGAAAGTATAACCAACGTTGCCCTTTATACTTGAAGAGCAGGGTTCATTCAAAAAAGTTTGTCCAATACAAAATTATCAACGTGTGTACAAAATATTTTGTTAACGGATGTTGTATCCTATATAACATGTATAAGGATGACGTTTAGTGATTCGTATATCCGGATGATTATGTTATTGCTGCCTATTACCAGCTTTGACATTTTATTTATATCTGAAATGAACCGAAGTCCTGTAAATTGGAGAATAATTGGCAGTAAAATCGCCAAGTTTTCCTTGCAGACCATTTATAAATGCGATGTAAAATATGTGACATTTGAGTTTCAAGTCTTTTAGCTTTTTTTTTATAACACCCGGACACACTCAGTCTCTAGGGTTGTAAATAAAGTAAGATAAATGCTTAGTTTTAGCTTTTTTAACTGGTTGCATGATGACGATGGTGGGAAATGCACTGCTGGGCAGTGGCTTTATATTCTAGTCAAATATTTTTTTTTTTATTTCACAGATATCATCTCTGATAATTTCAGTTCAAATTTTGATAAAATTGGTAGAATGTCGGAATGACACATACTATAGATAGGGGTTGGAGGGTCCGGATCCTGAAATCCCGGGCTTTAAAACATGAAATCCTGAGCTCCCGAATTTAAATAAATTTAAATTCTGCATCCCAAAAATTAAAAAAAAAAACAATTCCTGGAAATCCTGAAATCCTGAGCTTAAAAACACCCAATCCCGAAGTCCCGATAAAGGTCCTACCCCCTAATAGATTGCACATAGTAAAGCTGTTTCACAAACCATGCTAGGGAGATATATATGATATTAATAAATCTTTCGGTCAAGTTAAGCGTACAAGGTACATGTACGTAGTACAGAATATCAGTGCAAGTTAAAACTCTTTAAAAGTTCCAGGCATATTATTGTTGAAAATATGCTCGAGCCCTATATTTTGATATTTAAAAACAAATAGAAGTGCATATAAATTAACTTCACATTATACATGATAATTTTTTTTCATAACTTCCTGGGACTATTTAGAAACTTTAATAAAAGTAAAGATTAGTAAAATCGATCATTCTTAAAACAAGAGCAAATACAGACAAAAATGATATCATTCAGATATTGTATCTATAAAATAAAATATTATACCTACCTGCCTACCCATGACAAAAAATGTACCGAGCCAAGTTATTTTATGGGAAAGAAAAATAAAATATTTTACCTACCTACCTACCTTGTTTCAAAAAATAGGGTCGGAAAAGGGCAAACAAACAATATTTTAATTTAGGCCTGACCTCATTCCCATGGTTCATTAGTCTTTATTTATTTATCTTGGTTAATGTTAAGTTTATGTGACAGTTGTGATAAAGCTTTATACTTAGGACTATCAACATATTATCAATGATTAGTAAAAGAAGGCGAGACATTTCAGCATGTGCACTCTTCTTATTAAACACACATTAATATACATCATGTACATTAAACAGCAAAAAAAAATATTGATGCAAGATGCCATTCAATAATAACTTTTACTCTTTTATGTATAGGACAAGAACTATAGAAGATACAGAGAAATTATAAACAGCAGAAATGATAGGCAATTTAAAATTTGCAGAAGCAAACTAAACCTAAATGGTAAGGCCACTTTTATTTATTTTTTTAAAGTTGTTGAACTTGAAAGATGATAATCATGATTACTATAAAAATTAAAAGATGTGGTATATTAAATATGAAAACTATCATGGCTTTAAGAAAGCAATTGTAGGCCTGTGACGACCTTCAATAATGAGAAAATCCATACCCTATAGTCAAAGTAGGCAGCTATAAAAGACCCAAAGATGAAAAATTGAAACAATCCAACATGTCCAAAGTGTAAAACTAATTGCCTAGTTTATTACAAAATAAATTACAAAAAATAAATATAACCAGTATGAAACAACAACAACAACAACCACTAAATTTTAGTGTCAGACTAAACTTACAAAAACTACAGGCTCTGAACTTTGGACAGGCACAATAGGAATATGGCAACCTATGATGTAAATTTCCTGCAAACACAGACTGGACTAATGTAAATCAACTAATTTTTCGCGACTACTTTATTTTGCGTTTTATACTTTCTAGTCTACATCACAGCTAATTATTTTTCGCAAGGTTCAAGTTTACTTAATGAATTTTAATAAAGAAAGCTACATATGAAAAACATTTATTGCTGTTTCTCTCTCCATTTATAACATTTTATTTGTTTATTTTGTGTATTTATAGGTGATCAGACATCTTGGTTTTCACGATCAATAGGTCATTACTGAAGAGGAAACTTAAAGTTGAAATTTATTTACAAAGTGCATAATTGGATTAATTTGAACTGGAATGTGTGCTTTCCTGCAAAAAAGAAACAGGAAATTTCATCATTATCACATGATAATGCCAATAAACAAAATGGAGTTCTATCATAGATACACAAAAACACTATTGCATAAAAGCAACAACATATTATATATATTATTCGAAAGAAAGGAGAATGCAGAACAAATACTATTTTGTTGTTGAAAAAAGGAACACCAGTTTTATCCACTCATTTACATCGCTCCCTCATATCAAATATACGGAAGAAGATCATTGAAGAACAATTTGCAAAAATGTTTTCTCTTAGAATTGAAGGAAAATGTTAAGTGAATGGAATAATGTATTCACTGAATTCTTACGTAGTGGATTGAAAACTGTACACAAGCTGAAACAGAAGAAAATTTTAATTTAAAATAACACGAAAAGTGTATATTTTATTATTTAATCTGCAAATATATAAACAAATTCTTTAGAACACCACAAATGGTATAACATTCAAATTGGTTGCTTATTAATGTATTGCATTGAAACAATTACATGAATTACAAAGAAAACAGAATCATTTGCTACAAATTTTTGTTATAAATCATAGTTAAATTTTATAAAAAGTATGAACAATACCTAGATATAAACAGTCAGACTTTATCAATTTTCAATGTCATTAAAATGTTGAGTCAAACATTTATGAAAGTTTTGAATATCATTTGCATCAACTATACAGTCTTGTAATAATTATATTCATACTGTTTGTATACATGGTATAGCGAAGAAATGTTTAACAAGAACAAATAAGGGAAATTTGATGTTCAGAAATTTCTTTAGAGGAAATTTGAAGAACAATGATTTCATTAGAGGAAATTTGTTGTCTTGAAGGAAATCTTTTTCCCTTGAAAAAACAATTTCCCTTGAGGAAAAAACAATTTCCCTTTGAGGAAAAATCTTTTTCCTTTAGGGAAATTTGATTTCCCTTGAGGAAAACAACTATTCCTCTAAGGAAATTGTTGAAAAAGGGGCATAACTTTTTCAACAGTGGTGCTAGAGCCAAACAATTTTAGGACAAATATCAGGGAACCAATACCAACCAAGTTATCAACTTCATTTTGACTTAACTCCAAAAATTGAGGTGAACAACTTTTGCACTCAGCGGAATTGCAAACTTGTCCCGGAGACAAATCTGCTTTTCTGAGATGTTTTACAAGGTTCCAAAAATGTGTTATCCTCTACAGCTTTCCATCCAGCTAAGGCAGAAGTATATTCTCTTTTATTCTCATATATCCAGTATTTGCAACAAATTGTAATTTTTCTGAAGAAAAAAATTCAAATGGAAAATAATGTTTGTATTGTACATGTTGTAATATAGTATGTTCCCATGGGAAGAAAAATTGTTCCTATGTGAAAAAAAATTGTTCCCATGGGAAGAAAAATTGTTCCCATGGGAAGAAGATTTGTTCCCATGGGAAGAAATATTGTTCCCATGGGAAGAAAAATTGTTCCCATGGGAAGAAAATTTGTTCCCATGGGAAGAATTAATTCCCATGGGAACTTTTTGTATTCATCTTTTCCCATGGGAACTTTAAAGTTCCTATGGGAACTCTAAACTTCCCATGGGAAAAGTAATTTTTCCCATGGGAACTTCCAATGTTCCCATGGGAAATTCTAATATTCCCATGGGAATTATCAAATTTCCCATGGGAAATGTACTTTTAATCAGCTGCAGTGACAAGAGTGACAACAGTGACAAGTTGGGACATATGGCATTTTTTTAATTTTTCAATAATCTATCACTGGGCAAATTTTTTTGTTGGATATCTTGTAAACCGACAAAGTCAGATTTGCCGATACCGGAATGGCAAATTTGTCCCGCACAGTGTTCAGTATAGTTAGTTTCTCTGTGTGTTACATTTGAACGTTCTGTCATGTCGTTTGTTTTCTCTTATATTTTAGTGTGAATTCACATTACTATTAGACGTGTCACGGTACTTATCTATCCCAAATTCATGTATTTGGTTTTGATGTTATATTTGTTATTCTCATAGGATTTTGTCTAATGCTTAGTCCGTTTCTGTGTGTGTTACATTTTAATGTTGTGTCGTTGTTCTCCTCTTAGTATGAAATTCAAAACAGTGTGGCTGTGGCCATTGATTGACACATTAAATTCATCCATTGACTGGGACAATTTACGTGAACGTTTGTCTGTAACGACCACTGTTCACGACTTACCTACGATAGACATTTAAACTGCGGGGTCACCAAAGGTTTCTAAACGCCTTTAATTATAAAGTAATTCGAAAAAATAATCAGGAATAACCTTTATGTTTTGATTTATATAATTGGTATAAATCAAAACATCGTGTTATTTCTGATTATTTTTTTCGACTTACTTTATTGAGGTGTTGAGAACCTTTGGTGACCCCATAGTTTAAGTGTCTTTAAAAAGTACATAGTGATCAGTGGTCGTAACATACAAACGTTCACCTAAATTGTCCCAGTCAATGGATGAATTTAATGTGTCAATCAATGGCCACAGCCACACTGTTTTGAATTTCATTCTATATTTAATGCGTTTCCCTCAGTTT
Source organism: Mytilus edulis (assembly GCF_963676685.1). Lineage (NCBI taxonomy): Eukaryota > Metazoa > Mollusca > Bivalvia > Mytilida > Mytilidae > Mytilus > Mytilus edulis. The sequence goes on from NC_092350.1 coordinate 17,578,126, forward strand.
TAGTTTGTAACCCCGATTTTGTTTTTGTCAATGGATTTATGAGTTTTGAACAGCGGTATACTACTGTAGCCTTTATTTGTTATTGTTCCTATTATTCTGGCACCAAAATTGCAAAATATATATCAAGAGAGATTTTTCTCTTAAATTTTAAGTTTTATTTTGACCAAGAAATACATTGCCAATCTGCTATCAAGTTGTGTGATTACAAATATGGTGATGTAAGTGTAATGCCGTTGGAGGATATCCAGAAGTAATGTAAAACTATATAAAACTTGTCTGTCAAATTCTCAAAGCTACCGACATTTCTGCGAAATGTTGCTAAAACTTTTCGAAAATTGTACTTTTATTAAACTGATTATGATGTTAAACTGAAACTGCATAAAAAATGAAACCATCTCGAAAGTGTGATACCGAGTATATGTCTTATGGTCGTGCACTTACTTTGATGTACTCTCAATAGTTAATGTATTCAGGGAATGCGGAGAACCATGCAAGTTATTTATTAATAATTTATACTTTTTAAGTTATGATATCTCAGTAGTTGCACATTAATAGCTCGATGTATAAATGATTTACATGCAGAAAATGTAAATAAGTTTTAAGCAGGTGATTTGTATGAGTAAGTTATAAGACCCAGTGAAGAGAAAATTAAGATTTCAATTTTTAATTAATTTGATAATGGCTTCGTGAATAAATGTATATTACTAGGTAAATTAGATTCAAGGAATAATGGACTAACTTTATGTATTCATTATTGAACTGCATTTTTTTAGTTTTGTGTGTGAATTATTAATAATAACCCTTTATTCCTTTAATATTTTTAATACACTATTAATTTGACTGAAACACTCAATATGGATCCATCTAAAGTACGATTATAATGTCTGGATCTAGACAAATCAACGAATTATGTTGTTTGGATACTATAATGCAATTGTAAGATGTCTCATGGGACACAGGGCACTACCCGGAAATATGAGCCTTTAAATGGTGTCATACCACCAATTAAAAGTCCCTATCTGTTCAACCAAATATTGCAATTTTCACAGCTTTCTAAATATTTTACCTTAAGTTTAACTTCATAGAAACTAGGTATATCCTGAATTGTACAGGTGTCACCTTTCTGCATGCCAATTTTCAACATACATTCAAAATCATATAAGAAAGCAGAGAGCTTCCGAAAGGAGGTACCACTAAAAATAACCCCTGGTTTTCTGGAAATCTTAAATTAGTATACTATGGAGCGCATTAATCCTCAATTTTTAATGCAAACTCATAGACAGGTAAATTTTAGCTCAAAATGGTCTTAATATATTTCTCTATCAACAAAACTTTCATTTCTGCAAATTTGTCAGTTAGTTTAGGTGAACAATGACATCAAATGCACTTTTTTTTGTCCGAGTAGGCCTACTTTCACATACGTTCTAAATTTGAGGGAGTAATTGGTGGTATGACACCTTTATTATATATGAGGTCGGAATAGTAATTTGATTATACTGGAGTATCCTATTTTCACCTCAATTTTCCATTCTGTTCTTCCTCTTTGTTCACAGGGGATATAAGCTCATTTCTATTATGTCAAATTTTCTTTTTTGATGGACTGTACATTTCTTATTTGATTCGATGTGTGCGTGACATTTTTATAATCAATTTTCAAATACAAAGTTTCTTTATTTTCTTTCATCATTGGAATTCTGTAAAATTATACTCCATGCAAGCGAGTCAGGGCGTCTTCATGCATTGTTAATGAAAGTTCTCTCTATGAAATCAATCATAACAATATACACCGAAATGACTCGAGTGAAAGACGGTGTGATTGAACATCAGCAGGATAAAATCTATGAACTTGCTTCTAGTTATGCAGAGGGAAAAGGACAGGTTATTTTTAGAGCTTGTGATCATCCTTGATATGAACTTATTGTTTTGTTGGTTTCTGTATATATTTTGCTGTTTATGTTGGTATTAAAGAGTCGGTGCTTGTCGGAGCTGAATTGCATTGTACGACTTTAAATGTACTTGTACCTTTTGTTTTTCCAATGGTGACAGTCGACATTAAAACGGCAAGTGTTGAGATGACAAAACCTAGTTTAACGTAGACGCAATATAGTTGGTTTCAAATCAGGAATACGTATTCAATGTAGACGCAATATAGTTGGTTTCAAATCAGGAATACGTATTCAATGTAGACGCAATATAGTTTGTTTCAAATCAGGAATACGTATTCAATGTAGACGCAATATAGTTGGTTTCAAATCAGGAATACGTATTCAATGTAGACGCAATTTAATTGGTTTCAAATCAGAAATACGTATTCAATGTAGACGCAATATAGTTGGTTTCAAATCAGGAATACGTATTCAATGTAGACGCAATTTAATTGGTTTCAAATCAGGAATACGTATTCATTCCAATTAAGTAACATCTAGATAGAAATACGGAGATGTGGTATGAGTTCCAATGAGACAACTCACGGAGATGTGGTATGAGTTCCAATGAGACAACTCTCCTTACAATGTGGTATGAGTTCCAATGAGACAACTCACGGAGACGTGGTATGAGTTCCAATGAGACAACTCACGGAGATGTGGTATGAGTTCCAATGAGACAACTCAAGGAGATGTGGTATGAGTTCCAATGAGACAACTCTCCTTACAATGTGGTATGAGTTCCAATGAGACAACTCACGGAGATGTGGTATGAGTTCCAATGAGACAACTCACGGAGATGTGGTATGAGTTCCAATGAGACAACTCACGGAGATGTGGTATGAGTTCCAATGAGACAACTCTCCTTACAATGTGGTATGAGTTCCAATGAGACAACTCTCCATCCAAGTCACAACTTTTAAAAAAGTAAACCACTATAGGTCAAAGTACGGCCTTCAACACGGATCCTTGGCTTACATCGAACATCAAGCGATAAAGAGCCCAATGACTAGTGTCAAAGCATTCAAACAGGAAAACCAATCGAAATGTCTTTTTAGGTTTGTGTCTTTGATTTTATCTTTACCGATGATCCAAGATCTCCATCTATCTTTATGGATATGCAGATATTTTTTATTTCTTTATTATACTTGCTTACGGAATAAAGTATTATTATTATTATTTTAGTTGTTGTTTACGTCTGCAAGGTGTATTATTGATTGTAATCCATCATCGACCACCTGTATATATACTTCCATCGTTATATAAACTTCTATACAAACAAGCATAGAAATAGCATTTCAATCAATTAAATCTCTTAAAACCTTTACGTTTGTATAATTTACCCGTGATGTATTGCTCTCTTAAATTCCACATTTATTTCCTAATCAAACGGAACCGTACTAGATATTAAATGTTGATTATTTTGATTCACCCATTTCGGTTCATCCATCCGTAACGTTGCGAGAGGTTTTTATTATAAAATAGTTAAAATGTCAATTTTTGAACAGGTTTTATTATCAAAGCTATCATAGGATATTGTGAACTTACACATCACAGTATGGTGTTAGTATCCATTATAAATCAGATTTAAATGAACAAATTTTAATCCAATCAGATAGAAGAGATTTTACGCTACTGAACATAGGGGTGGATCTCTACAAAAGACCTACAAAATACCATTAACTTCATTCATACATTTATTTTTAACACGGATAACACGTGGAGTTTGATGTCAATAAACGAGAAAAAATATGATTTAAGAAGCTGATCACCTGAAATTACCTGAATCAAGCGAACGACAGAACTTGACTATATTTACCAGGAAATTGGATTCTTTAGCAACATACGATAATATTGGAATTTCTTATTTGGATTAATCAACTCTTTTCACAGGAGAGAAGGAATGCTACATCAACATTTTTGTGACACGCAATTTAATCTGATAAAATGTGAAAATATTTTTTACGATATTATCTATCCGATCTTAAACATTAAATGAGTTGTTTGATCACAATTTATTTGCGTGTATGACAATGGAAAACGCCAATCTTGCCGATCCGTATACTTGTACAGTCCGAATTATGGCACCAAAAGGAAAGTCGAAAGTTCTATGTAAGATTATATCGCCTCTGACTAAATGGATAGATCCATCGTTTCAGATACTAAAGATCTCTGAAGGAAGTCATATCAACACTGAAAAAATGACATGCAATGATGAAAATAGTGACGATGAAATGCTAATAACTCCAGCACTCAGCATTATGATGTTTTTGTCAGAAAGTGGAGCCGTCACATACGATGAACTAAAGGCAGTTTTAAAGAAACGACCTTGGAAACTTCATCATAAAATGGAATTAAAAAGTAAAATATCCCCCGATCGAACTATTGGTTGTCAGGAGTTTTATGGGTTAGCAGACGATATGCCGCTATGGTCAGTATGTCCAATTCATTGTGGCAACGAACATCTCAGATTCTTACTTCATGTGAGGAAATTTAAAGAAATGGTGGAATTTTATCGCATAATCACAAATGCTGAAATGGAAAGTTCAAAACCAGGATTTTGTATCTTTCCAATGTATACACAGCCAGGATTAGATTGTCAGCTGGCTTTAAAATACTCAAAACACATCGACCCCGTACCTATAGAGAATGTGATTCTAGTCTTTAAAGTACAATGTATGAAAAGTATCAAAGCTTCAGTGCAGTGTGTTATTACACAACTTGATGATATTACATACAATGTTTGTGATCCAGACGGAAATAAAATACAACTGAAAACGGACCCGGTTACACAGAGACAGACTCCGCCTGGATTAAGTGCAATGTCTGCAGTGAAAAACATCTTAGAGGATTATAAAACTTGTCGGAGTTCCTCGGACAGTTACGATTCCGGGAGGTTTTCTGACAGCGACTTGTGGTTCAGTGAAGCAGAGCAACAAGTGTCAGAAAATAACAAAAAAATACATTATAACATTAATAATGTAAGTTTGTCAGGGAATAAATCTTCTCATAGAACTGAAAGAAGTGAAGTGCGTAGTCAAACAAATGATGCTTCCCGAATCATTTATCAGAATCAAAAGAGTGACGGAGACGATAAGAAAACACATTGTAAATATCAGTCGTGTTTTAAAGAATCTGTGTACCTTTAACGGGTATATCATCAGGATTATTTTGTGAATTAACTAATATTGTGTGCAATGTCAGTACATTAACATCTCTTTTTCAAGTAAATTATAAACCAGAAAATGAATTTTGAGTTTGCTCATACCTTTAAAACCGATTTTGTATTCACACTGAGCGTCAATGGTATTAGGTACGCTATTTTTATTCTTTCATCCGATTTTTATCTTTGGATCCAGGTGTTATAAGGTGTATTGCAGTTTGGGTTGTTTTTTACTCATAAGATTAACCTCTCTATTTCTAAAGAATAAAAGGATAAAATTGAATGAATAAGTTACATGATACGCACACCTGCTGATTAGTAAGTAATTATTAAAACATTTTATGTAAATATGAATCACAGGTATATTATAAGTTCAGTAGAAATGGGTACATTTTTAAACCGGTCATAAGTCAAAATACTATGTCGGTTTAAATTTCAAATCGTTTTATTATAATTTATGATGAGCAAAGCTAAACGTCAACTGATTAGAACAGTCCAAACGTAGTGAAACCAATAGCACAATTATGTTTAACATATATATCTTCCGTTCATTTTATTTTATACAAATACGGCCGTTATTTTCTGTTTAAATTGTTTTACAGTTGTCAATTCGGGGCTTTATGGTATAGGCTATGGTCAATTCGGGGCTATATGGTATAGGCTATGGTCAATTCGGGGCTATATGGTATAGGCTATGGTCAATTCGGGGCTATATGGTATAGGCTATGGTCAATTCGGGGCTATATGGTATAGGCTATGGTCAATTCGGGGCTATATGGTATAGGCTATGGTCAATTCGGGGCTATATGGTATAGGCTATGGTCAATTCGGGGCTATATGGTATAGGCTATGGTCAATTCGGGGCTATATGGTATAGGCTATGGTCAATTCGGGGCTATATGGTATAGGCTATGGTCAATTCGGGGCTATATGGTATAGGCTATGGTCAATTCGGGGCTATATGGTATAGGCTATGGTCAATTCGGGGCTATATGGTATAGGCTATGGTCAATTCGGGGCTATATGGTATAGGCTATGGTCAATTCGGGGCTATATGGTATAGGCTATGGTCAATTCGGGGCTATATGGTATAGGCTATGGTCAATTCGGGGCTATATGGTATAGGCTATGGTCAATTCGGGGCTTTATTGTTTAGGCTATGGTCAATTCGGGGCTTTATTGTTTAGGCTATGGTCAATTCGGGGCTATATTGTATAGACTATGGTCAATTCGGGGCTATATGGTATAGGCTATGGTCAATTTGGGGCTATATGGTATAGGCTATGGTCAATTCGGGGCTATATTGTATAGGCTATGGTCAATTCGGGGCTATATGGTATAGGCTATGGTCAATTCGGGGCTATATGGTATAGGCTATGTGCAATGATGAATGCCGTACGGTACACTATATAGTTGTTAATTTCTGTGTCATATTGTCTTTTATTGAGAGTTGTCTCATTGGCAAATATTCCATATCTTCTATTTTATAATAAGAGTCTACTTTATGATTGTGAACCTTTCGATTGTTTAGCCGTTCGGAATTATTGACAATAATCTCAACACACTCGGAACTTTTCTGACAAACCTATTATAAATAAGGACACTAAAGCAATCTAAACAAATCTGATAAATATTATTTCTTTTTTTGACTATCGTTTTTGTATTTTGAAAGTGTTATGTAATTTCTCACTAAAGTCAGTTATTTAAACTATAAAATGTTAAAAGTAGATTTAATTAGAAGGCACTGTACTCTTTTTCAATTAATTACGACTGGTGAAGTGGTTGTAAAACGAATTTCGCATATATCAAAAGTTCTTTAAACATCTATATAAGTCTTTGTAACGTGTGATTTATCTAACAGATGATTAATTTTACATTATACTTTGAACACACAATAAAAATAAAAAACATACTCCATCAAAGAGAATCCGGACATCTACAAAAACACAATAAAAAATGAAAAAAAAAATATAAATTTAAAAATGCTGAAAGCTAAGTACATTTTATATACCCGATTATGCAATAAAATTGTGTTTAAAAGATTGTTACAGTTATATACCAAGAAAAAATAAAAGTTTTTGTTTTTAAGTAAGTTAGTTTAAAACCTTAACATGGTTCAATCACTAATGCATGTATCTCACTTACAGTGCATGTTTTATTGTTTATGGTTTAAGATGTCTATGAATTGAAAAGCACAACTATACGGATGAACTAACAAGTTTCCATCCCTTGTTTCCTTTCGCAATTTTCAAAAGAAGTAAACTGACATTTTTTTTTATTATTAAAAAGTCAAAGCTAAAAGTTTCCCACCTGAAAACATATTTAAAAAATGCGAATTCATTCTTCCCTTTAATGGTCAATGTTCTCACTATATAAAAACTAAAGGGCGCTTTAAAATATTTTTATTTGACAATTTTCACATTGAGATTGTTTGTATCCTACGGGTTTTAATTTTATATTGTTCGTGAAATTTATTTCTCACTCACTGGGAAAAAGATTAAAGACGATAATAACATAACTCTAAAATTACAACAAACAAACCCGATCAATAAAAGATGATTTAAATAGAAAGCATTTTCCTTACAAGTTGAAAGAAATTACCTGAACATTGTAATTACTGAAATGACGGATAATATGTTCTTTAGCACACCTACATCACTATGTAATTGTCACGATAAATGGATGGCTTGTTATCAAAGAAAGCACAAATTTGTCAATTGCTGTCCAAATTTGTCATTTTTATACAGAACGACAAAGGGTATAATTAACTGTATAATTTTAGTCGCAAAAGAGAGAGAAAAACATGTCTTAAACTGTTTGGTGTGAATTTTCTCGTTTTTCTTTGTATCTAAAGATGTCATAAAGAATAGAATGTTGTTTAAACATTCCAAAATTAGTAAATAGATAAAAGAATTAAAAAAAGTGATGACAACGGATCTGTATTCTGTTTCTATATGATTAGTCATTTAATATAAAAGGTGAAAATATAGATTTCAAATTCTAGAGCTGTAGACTATTTTTTTCAGTATTAAATTTAAAGATAAAATTTGTATCACTAACGTTAAAATTACCATAAATACTTTATGTTATACCTAAATCAGGTATCTCAAGAATCAGACGAAACTGAACACCAAGTAGAATATTTCCATTGAATTGTACACAAATGAAGAAAAAATACCATCACGGTATTTATAAAAAATACGCAGCCACTTTTTTTTTACAATAAGTCACCCCATCCCCCATCCCCCCTAACTTTTTTTCTCATTATAAACAAAAAATAAAAACAAATCAAGTATACTGAAACTAACACAATACACAAAAAAAAAACCAAACACATATCAAAAAGTATTATTAAAGTTTGATGAAATAGTCTTAACACATGGAATATCTTTGTTGCATATTTTCTCAATTTGAGAAAAGAGGTAAGGCACTGTACATTTAAAACAACTGGTAGTACGAAATTTTACTACATGAAGTATATGTGCCTCAATGTCTTGGGTTTGAAAAAAACAACTTCATTACAAAATGATACTACATGTAGTACATGTTCTCCCAAAAATCCTCAGTGTCTGGAGTTATTAAAATTAATGTATGCATTCTGCAAAGTTGATGACAAATAAGAACTTGTTAGTCTTCTGGATACTACACGAAGTTATGGGTTTTACAAAAAAGATAATAATGGACAAACATTGCAGAATAAAGGCCAAAAAATAATGAAGAATAAAGAAAAAACGGACAAGAATAACGAGAAAAGGGGTATTTAATCACAGAATGATGAGATAATAAATAAAGAATAGAGAATAGGACATGCATTTGGTAATCATATCACAACTCCTTAGTATAGTTTTACAAGGACTTCGATCACGGCTTCGATTTAATTTGCGATATAGTAAGTAGTTTAAATGCAAGCTTTTAGACGGCTGGTAGGTTTCTCATTCAATTTGTGATCTTTCTATCTATAAGCAGCAGCTTTCACGCACCGCCATATATCTCCCGTCTGATTCGATAAACAAGGCCTCGCGTTTCCTATGAACTACAATGATTGCTGCTTACATGAATGGAAGCTATCAACAAAGGCCTCGAAGGTTAAATTGACGTAATTCCATTGATAATAACTGACCTAACTAAGATTTTGTCAACTGTAATAGAATATTTGTATGACAGAGGACTACATATTTGTTTCACTGGTCGTAGGAACAGTCCCGTATTCTTCTCTTCGGTTGTGACGCCGAATATCACTTATAACCGATTTTCTACCTTGTATGTAAAGTGGTATAGACTGCTTACCATTCCAAGCATCTAGGCTCACCAAATTGTTTTGGTAGAGTTCGTTGGGTTCATGTTGCTAGATCTTAAGTTTGCTGTCTTTTTGATAAAGATTGCTTTCTTTAAATAAACAGTCTTTTATTGTCATATGATATATCTGCTCGTATTTGATCTTTATTTCCGTACTGATCCTGATCAGGATCAGGATCGAATACCGGTATATTAAAATGTTACAATTTAACAAAAGTATGCAAGAGCTAATATATCAAGTACAACCAATTCTACCAAAAATAGATAAGAGTACATGTAATAGTCGTATTACTAAAGAATGCAATAAATACTGATAATATGTGTTCGAATTTGCATATTTTTCATTCATAACATATCTTTATTGAAAATGTACGTACCGTAACTGACAAAATAAGCAAAAGTTATAAACCATGTAAAAGGATATTATGTACTTAATGAAATATAACAGAGGCAAAAACAATTTGAGAGGATGCGATATGAAACAACTATCAACTAGAACCCAAATGTAAAATTGTTACAATTCAAACAAAAAAATAAACGACCTGATTTGTGTACAAAGCAATTGACAAAAAACAAATACGACATACAACAACAAACGACAGAATAAGAGACGCTTGAGTTGTCACATTGCCATAGAATGAAATGGGGTTAGCAGTTCTATCAAACGTTCAGTACCATAACTGAATATATAACCGTGGTATAAGAACACAACATAAGAACAAACAATAACATTCAGTTGAAAAAAGACTCAACTCTTCAGATCTACAAAGAGTAAAAAAGACAACTAACCAAAAGACAAAGTACTGGTATAAGATCTATCTGTGCCCTGTTACAAGGCAAAATTCCTTCCCCGTATCCATCATATGTCTTTCATGCTGGACGGCCTTCCTTACAGAACCTACTTATTGTATTATTGGAAATAATCCACGTTGGACGATAAGAAAACAGCAGTTAACCATATCTATATTTTCCTTTTTTTTTAACAACATAAATAACTATTTATTTTAAATATTGGCTTGTTACAATATCCTTTAGGAGTCCAAGCTCCTCTTGATGTTCCCTGTTACAATCCACTAATCACTCAGCGTAGTGATTGGTTGTAAAATACATATTACATTTTGTACATTTTGTACATCAAATATATATTGAATAATATCACTTAGTCACTTAATATGACTATTCATATGTTTTCTAATAGTTGCTAAAACATTACTTTCAATTTTCAAACATACTCTTCTATTGAACTCATTGAGAAAAATTGAGAAAACATTGACATTTTTTGTTAACCATATCAATCATTTGTGATGTATATTACTGAGTCAGCAATTTCAGCCTGAAACTATGATATCAGATACATACAAGTACAAGTCGGTCAATGTTATTCATGTTATATAATATACATGTACAATTTTTTTAACGATTTGTTAACATATTTTTGTTTACCGTTTTCTTGTATATCTAATGTGTCATTTATATACTGAACTTGGTCCATTCTTGTTTTTTTTTAAGGTTTGTTAAAGATATATCAGTTACAATTATGGTTTAGCAAACTATTGTGAAAACATGTTATACAATGCACTTTTAACAATAATTTAAAAATGATATACGAAACTACTTGCAAATTAATTTAATTATTACTATGGAATGGTGCAATTTAGTAACTAGACCACACAGTATGATATCGGATCAGATAAACATCTATAGTCATAAAAGCACATACATTGGTATAACTAGAGACATGTATGGGATGTAGGCTTCTCATATCTAAGGGGCGTCTATATCTGATTTACATAGCAGTAATAAATAATTATTTTCTCTTTTCTCTAAAAAAGGGCGATTGGCTTTGATGAAACAGGAAAAGAGTTATTATCTTAAATTTCCAGGTGCAGTAACGCTTTCATGTGATGTTTCATAGCTATGGATTAGGAATGAATTTGTAATTGCAACGATTTTTCTGTCATCAAATTAATACCTTATCACCGCTTTTGTATGGCAACATGAAAGGCTGTACTATCTTGCCTTTTTGTGGTTTAATTGCCAAAATCTGAACTTTTTGCTAATAAATGATAACACTTCTATATAAATATCAATACAATGGTATTACATCTTTCTAGCATGAAAGTTGAATCTCATACTTTCACTGAACACATGTCATAAACTCGACGGATGTCATCAGTGGATAAAAAACAACTGACCATCACGAAGTTCACCACGGATTTTGATTGGATTCGTGTTAGTAAATATTAAGTTTATGTTTGTGCGTCTTTCTTTGTGTAACGGTAGTGTCAGTCTATTTTTACTGACAATTTTGCATTGTCTCTTTTGTATCTCCTTCCCGGTTTCGTTTCGTTAATATAATTGGCATTCTTTTTTAGAAGACTTTAAAACAATTAATAAAGCAACAGGCATAAGATGCCAAAAACAAGCCATGTTAAAGATGGAATCATATAATAGAATACGAGCTTAACTAGAGACAAAGAGAAAGATATACGGACAAGCAACACTAGATGAACAGCTAACAAACAAATTGCTCAATTGGATTAACATATAATGAAAGCTAAAAGAGGCCAGCTTAAGGAAACCTCCGGGTGCGGGAATTTCTCGCTGCATTGAAGACCTGTTGGTGACCTTCTGCTGTTGTCTGTTCTATGGTCGGGTTGTTGTCTCTTTGACACACTCCCCATTTCCATTTTTCAATTTTATATCAAAATCGTGTGCTTCAAAAGGTCAAAAATAAAACATTTTGAATGCGACACTTTATTTCAAATTTCCGAATTTAATTCTTATTTTTGATTCACACTTAAGTTGGCTTTTGTAGGACTGTCACGTACTCGGGGTAGTGACTTCTGGGTATCGTACCAAAGTTCACCCCTGGATATTGGAAGCTGCACCGTTTCTTATATTTTTATCTTTAATTTGTTAACTTTTGTCTCTGACACACAATAACAATTTGTGGGACGTGTTGCTGTCTTTGAACAGACCTTGTGTTAAGCAACAACCAGTGCTAACCTGTGCACTATTCCAAACCTTGCTAATGTCTACCTATGCGCTACTATCCTGTGCACCGCTATCCTGTGCACTATCTGGCTTATTCAGCCTGTGCACTGCCTAACCAGTGCACGTATTTCCGCACAGTCGCCTATGCACCTATTACCCGGTGCGTAAATACAACTTTAATACTCCTGCAACCTTATTCAGGTACGCAGATAGATTCTTATTCAGATTCTATTAATTCTTTTATAAAGTGTAAATAATTACCTTTTCCCTTCTTTAAGGCGTCTGGATTATCCATCAAGCGACCCTGTTCTGACAGCACATCAGCTTATATACTAAGGTTTTGGACCATACCATTTAATTTGGACGATACCATATGTCTTATTCATATGAGTGTTTATAATTACCTAACCCTTAATGCTAAAACGTTTGAATGACGGCCCTTATGTATACGACTACCGATCGGAATATTTCCGGGTATTCTAACCACGACCGGTCCGTTACTGATTCTAAATATTATAAATATCCATAGCAATGTAAACAAAACAAAACCGAAAGTAGACAACTGTTCAACTTTCAAACATAACGAGTTCGTATAACAATGTTTCAGCTTGATAAAAGAAATAAGATGAACCCTAGTAAAATAAAACAGATGATCCATGTTCATCAAATTACCCACGCCTCCAAAAATGCGTCCCCGCATTTATCGAAATCAATTGAGCACATCTACATCAAGTGGACATTTTTCAGTCCCAAACTCTATCCGGGTATTGCCTCGAGCCATGCCATTTAAAAACCACAATTATAACCGTTACTTCTTCAGTAGCTTACCACTAGAACAACTCGTAGATGTATGATCTACCCGACATGACAAGATTCCCACTCAACTGTATACTATTGTCTTTACACTGGAGGAAACGTTAAACACGTCAACTTAATCATAAGTACATCGTTTTACATCTTTATTTGAAACATGTATGCTGACATATTTTAGAGCCACCATTTTTTAACCTTTAAAACCAACAAGCCAAATGTTACATTTGAAAACCACTGAAAATATCAAAGCCAAAACCGGTATGAAATAATTTTGCCTAACAACCGGCCACTGATGGACCACTCAAAGAGCTTGTTGAGAGGGATCTTTAACGTGCACAAAGCGTGGTACTCCATGAACACGGGACCTCGGATTTAACGTCCCCATCCGACGGACATACATATTAAAATATACAACAAAATAACATTTAGATAGCGATTCCTTCACTTTTCCATTACTACTTTTTTTATATTTATATACATGATAGGAATATATATACAACAATGAGATCCAAATTATCGAACAAAATCATGAAGCCATGTTGGCTGTTTGGTAACCCTGCGTGGACGCCCTGTGTATACTGATTCATCCCTTGAATCACTCTGATCAACAATGTTGTCAGCACTATCAAGCTCCTCATTGAAAATTTCAGGCAACACACTTTCCGGCACAAAAGCATCATCTTGAATTTCGAGTTCATTCATCTCTGTTTCTCCTCTCAGATTTTGGCCCTTGCACAACCTCATTCTATCGACATGTATAACCTGTGGTCGACCACGTCTACCACAATTAATGAGATAATTCACATCCGAGTATTCTTTGAGTACTCGAAAAGGGCCACGCCAGTAAGATGTGAATTTGGGAGAATGACCAGCTTTTCGAATTGGAAAGAAGACATATACTTGATCGTCTTTCCTAAATTTGCACCAGTTTAACTGTTTGTCATAATACTTTTTCTGACGCACCATGTCCTGTCCTACGTGTTTTCTAACAAAGTGGTGAGCTTCTTCCATTCGTTCTTGAAGTTCCCATGCCCATCTGTTTTGTGGAATTTTCTTTAAATAATCAGGTACATCGTACATGAGGTCCACAGGTGTAGCAACTTCGCGACCTAACATCATGCGATTAGGCGTACATCCTGTGGTCTCATGTTGAGCTGATCTATATGCCATCATAACGTAGGGCAATAAACAATCCCAATTCGAATGGTGTTCGTCAACATAAGCCGTCAACATTTTGGCCAATGTTCCATTAAATCTCTCTACCATTCCGTCACACTGCGGATGGTAGGGTGTGGTTCTAGTCTTGTCTATCTGTAATAAGTGACACATTTCCTGAAATAATTCGCTCTCAAACTGCGAGCCTTGGTCAGAGTGAACTACAGTAGGCACGCCGAAACGCGTAATAACCTCTGCTACTAATATATTGGCTACAGTTGATGCAAGCATGTTAGGCATTGGAAAGCTTTCCGTCCATTTGCTGTAATAATCACTAATGACTAGGATATACTTGTGCCCTCTCTCGGTTTCGGGTAGTTCTCCCAATATATCCATAGCAATTCTTTCCATTGGGTAACCCGATTTTTGCAACTGCATAGGAGCCCTTTGCCGTTTATTTGGACCTTTTCTCTTGGCACAGATTTCACAACCGGCTATATAGGCTACTATGTCATGTCGTACACCAGGCCAGTAGAACCTATCTTTGATTCTAGATTGCGTTTTCTTGATGCCAAGGTGGCCTGACGTCTTGTTATCATGGCACTGCTGAAGTATTCGACGTCTTTCTGTAAGGGGCACTATCACTCTACTTTTGTGGTCGTCTCTGTGCACTTTGCAAAGTACTCCATCTTGAATCTTCAGGTCATCAAACTGCGATCATAAGCTTTTAATAACATAATTGTACTCTCCTAGATTTTTCAAGTTAGGCTTGTGCCCATCTTGTACCCATTGTCTTACAATTTGCAAATTTTTGTCATTGTCTTGAAGATGTTTGAGGGATATTTCTGTGTCGTCCTCCTTGTCTCTTTCACATTCATCGGGCTTTGATGACATTGTCTGTACAAGTTGTTGTGCCTTCCAATCAGAGCTATATCCACACTGTCTACAAGGTATCCTACTTAACGCGTCTGCATTCTGGTGCTGACTTCCTGGCCTGTGTTTAATTTTCATGTCATATGTACTCAACACTTCAAGCCATCTTGCTAATTGTCCTTCTGCGTTTTTGAAGTTTAACAACCATTGCAATGAGCTGTGGTCCGTTCGAACGATGAATGCTCGGCCATACAGAAAATGACGAAAACTTTTGACGAAGTGTACTACTGATAAGAGTTCCTTTCTAGTGACACAATATTTCCGTTCTGTTTTTGATAATGTTCTGCTTCCAAAAGCAATGAATCTCTCTTTACCATCAATTTCCTGTGATAGCACAGCTCCGATAGCGTTATTACTCGCGTCAGTGTCTAGGATGAATGGTCTAGATAAGTCTGGATGCGCAAGAATGGGTGCTTTAGTTAGTTTTCCTTTCAAGGCTCCAAAAGCTTCCTGGCATTCTTCTGTCCATAAGTACTTCCGTCCTTTTTCTGTTAGTTGATGGAGACATTTGGCGATTTTTGCAAAATGTTCTATGTACCTCCGGTAATATCCACAGAGACCCAAGAATGAACGTAATTCGCTCGCGTCAACTGGAATGGGCCAATCCTTTATGCTCTTTATCTTTTCTGGATCCGTGGCTTCACCTTCCGCAGTGACGACATGTCCAAGAAAGTTAACTTTCTTTGAAAACAGTGTGCACTTCTTGGGTTTGAGCTTTAGGCCAGCTCCCTTTAGTCGATCAAAAACCGATCGCAGATTTTCGAGCATTTCCTCAAACGATTTTCCAACCACAATTATATCGTCTAGATAAACTAGACATATACTCCACTGTAGTCCCGCTAATACCCTTTCCATCAATCTTTCAAAGGTTGCTGGTGCACAGGCAAGGCCGAATGGCATCTGTCGAAATTGAAACAGTCCCCTTCGGCTGGCAAATGCAGTTTTCGGGCGATCTTTCTCTGCCATTTCCACCTGCCAGTATCCCGAACAAAGGTCTAAAGTAGAGAACCATTTATTTCCGGACAATTGCTCCAATGAGTCGTCGATGCGGGGTAATGGATATGCGTCTTTTACTGTTAAATCGTTGACCTTGCGATAATCAACGCAAAAGCGTGTAGTACCATCCTTTTTCTTTACCAGTACTATCCCAGACGACCATGGACCATCGGCTGACTCAATTACTCCACGTTCAAGCATGTCATCGATATGTCTATCGACTTCCTCTCGCATATGAATGGGGGTGCGGCGAGGCGGTTGTTTTACTGGTGCATTATTTCCTGTATTTATGGTGTGGCGCACCAAATTAGTTCTACCTAAGTCCCTGTCGGATGCTGCAAAAAGATCTTTGTATTCATTGAGAAGATTTTCAACTCCACGTTTTTGCTCCTGGTTAAGATTTTCGCTGCAATTACTCAGTAATTTTTGCAATTCAATTCTTAGGTTCTGATCCTTATGTATATCAGTAATATTTTTGTCGTCGCTTATCACGTCCTGGATAGGGCTTATATTTCCTACAATTGTCCCAGCTCTTATTATCTTCACTACATTTGATACATTCATAAAGCGCAGTGGTACGGTTTCTGAGGCTTTAACTAAAGTTCTTGCCATTAAGGCACTGTCCTTTGCTACAAATTTGTCACAGGGTTCAATGATTCCTAAGCCTACTTCATTCTTTGTTGACGGATATTCGTTAATGTGACCCCGGACCAAAGCTTCTGTGCCTGGCTGTACGCATGTATCTTCAACTACAGACACTCTATAGCAACCAAGCTGTCCAGTGAAGTTCAGTGGTATCACCTGGTTATTGCAAACCATATGTTCTTCTTGTAAATTAATCAGACATCTATTTTTCTTGAGAAAATCTAAACCAATTATGCCATCTAAAGCAAGATCCGCTACTACTGCCTCTGCTAAATATACCTTATGATCAATCCAGATGTGAAATTCACCTTTTCCCGTAACGTTTAGTTCAGAGCCGTTTGCTGACATAATAGTTTGAACCACTTGATTGAGGTTTGGCATCTCTTCTTTTCTCAAACTATTGAATAGTTTATTTGATATAAGAGTGACAGTTGCGCCTGTGTCAACGAGAAAACTGGCTTTTATATTTCCTATAGCTACGTCTATATATGCCCCTGCTTCTTTCGTCGAGTTATTTTGAACATTGAGCTTGATTTGTTTTCTCCGCTGTCTTCTTGTTCGAGAATGTACTGGCCTTGCAGAGCCATTCTCGTGGTTCCTGTATTGACCGTTCCCGTTGCCACCTTGCTTTCGTAGCCTACATTCTCGCTTAAAATGTCCATATTTACCGCAATTGTAACATTGCTGATTCCGTTTCCATTCCGGATCGGCAGTGTTTCTTTGTCCGCTGTTTTTAAATTCATTTAACTCCATTCGAAGTGATTCTGGTTGCTTATTGAAAGAATTCATCATTTCTGTGAACTTATCGTCCTTAGATAATTCCTGTCCACTAGTATCTGCATGCGTAGCCCGCATCTGAGGTTTTACAAAATCTTGTCTTTTCTCTGCTTTGTAGAACGCCTCAAGTTCGACAGCTAAACAGATTGCTTGGTTTAAGTTTTGCGGTCTGGATTGTTTAATTTTTATCCTCATCTCACTATCGTGCAATGCATCTAAGAAATATTCCTTTGATAATGTTTCTTTTACTTCAGTGGGTGCTAGTGGGTATGCTCTGTTAACTAATCTCCGTATAGTTTGTCCTAGTTCTGGCAAGGTTTCACTTGCGCGCTGGCGTGTCTCCTTCAACTGAACTCTGTAAAGTTCGGTCTGATTTGGAGGAGCAAATCGCTCTTCTAATGATTTAACTAAGGTCTCATAATTCATTTTCTTATCAGTTGGTAAATCGCTGAAGACACTCTGTGCGTGCCCGCGAAGGGCAGCGGCAAGGTTAAGCCCCTGTTCATATTCGTCCCAGTTATTGATGATAGCACATGCTTCAAAGTGCGATTTAAAATCAACCCACTCGCCAGACCCATCATAATTGGCCAGTTTGATTTCTCTTCTCGTATTCTTTCCAGGCGTGCGTACTTTTTCCTGGTTATTGACAGCCTGTTTTGCATTCCTTTGGCTAGGTCTTAAGATAGGAGAAATCTCCACTGAACCTCCGCTACTGGTGCCGGGCGTTGCGCTAGTTGTTTTGTAATGCCCTTGCTTAGAGCGGGCTCCCTGTTCGTGCTCACTTACGTAAGGTCCAAACAATGTTGGTGCATCATCAGCTCGTTGAAGCTGTGTTTGGACTGTGCGCTCTTTGACATAGCCGAAATCCGTGCGCCTCGTCTGAGCAATACCAGAATCTGTCAGGTTTCTAGGTTGTTCTTTTGGGGTAGAGTGTTTTGGTGTCAAAAACCTAGGATTTTGAGTTTGTCTCAACTTTTCTATCTTTTGCTTTACATCTTCCTCTAACGTACTTATATGCTGTTGTAAATCGTCCATGTTTAATCAAGTATAGGTGCACTTGCCAATATCCCACCGCTGCCACCAAAATTATGTCACGTACTCGGGGTAGTGACTTCTGGGTATCGTACCAAAGTTCACCCCTGGATATTGGAAGCTGCACCGTTTCTTATATTTTTATCTTTAATTTGTTAACTTTTGTCTCTGACACACAATAACAATTTGTGGGACGTGTTGCTGTCTTTGAACAGACCTTGTGTTAAGCAACAACCAGTGCTAACCTGTGCACTATTCCAAACCTTGCTAATGTCTACCTATGCGCTACTATCCTGTGCACCGCTATCCTGTGCACTATCTGGCTTATTCAGCCTGTGCACTGCCTAACCAGTGCACGTATTTCCGCACAGTCGCCTATGCACCTATTACCCGGTGCGTAAATACAACTTTAATACTCCTGCAACCTTATTCAGGTACGCAGATAGATTCTTATTCAGATTCTATTAATTCTTTTATAAAGTGTAAATAATTACCTTTTCCCTTCTTTAAGGCGTCTGGATTATCCATCAAGCGACCCTGTTCTGACAGCACATCAGCTTATATACTAAGGTTTTGGACCATACCATTTAATTTGGACGATACCATATGTCTTATTCATATGAGTGTTTATAATTACCTAACCCTTAATGCTAAAACGTTTGAATGACGGCCCTTATGTATACGACTACCGATCGGAATATTTCCGGGTATTCTAACCACGACCGGTCCGTTACTGATTCTAAATATTATAAATATCCATAGCAATGTAAACAAAACAAAACCGAAAGTAGACAACTGTTCAACTTTCAAACATAACGAGTTCGTATAACAATGTTTCAGCTTGATAAAAGAAATAAGATGAACCCTAGTAAAATAAAACAGATGATCCATGTTCATCACATTACCATGAGTGGACCGCAATAAACAATTTTTTCGTCTTATGACTTCATATTTTGACAAGAATCAGGAATTGATTGAACATAATTTGCTTTTGTTGTTCAGCAACGTCTTGGGAAATAAGTACTCTTTTAATGATTTAAAGAACAAATTTATCACTAGAATTATTTACGACAATTTTTCATGTAGCGCGAATGTGTAATAAGTCGCTGGTAAAATAGGTATTAAATTCGTATTGTTTACGTAAAGTGCTTTTAATAGAACTTCCATCCGAGATCACTTAAGACGCTTTAGTCTACACTCAAGACATGCAATGTAAAATTGATTTATGTTAAAATGTCACAATATACCTGTCATTATGTCAATATTTAGACATGGACAAAAAAGGGTGAAATTACCACCAGTCAATATTTTTAAATATTAAAAAATCATTAATGTTACTTTAACATAAATATATCAAATATTGTCGAAAGGTTTCGATCTTGAGGATTACTTAAATTAAGTGTGCCGACATCTTAATTTATTTTAATATCATTATAAATATGACGGTATTCCGCCGATCTCTGGTGCAATATCATGCATTCAGAAACAAGGTTCAACAAGAACAAGAAACTATATACAGTTTTTAGTTTTGGACGGTATCAAAATTAAATGGGGCTTTATATATCAGGGGCCGGTTTCACGAAGCTATCCTAAGACATGTCATAAGACATATCTTAGGACATGTCTTATGATCCTCTTATGACTATCCTAGGACATATCTCAGACCTCGTCTCGAAGCTGTCTTAGGATCATCTTAGCTAAGACATCCTAAACCTGTCGCAAGTTCTTTAAATTTTGCAAAATTAAGAAAAAATAATATAAAATTATGACATTGTTTTGGTACAAGTGAGTTGAATTCAATTTCGACTTTATTGGTTATAAAAGGTTAAGAGATAAAATCGTGAAATTTTTGTATCAATACATCGAATTTTCATTGTTGACAAATCCTGATAATCCGTCAATGTATATATGTTTTAAGCAGGAACAGGAGAATAGATAATTAGATAATAATAAGATATTTTTTTTCAAAATTAATATAAAAAACGAGTGTAATTTATATAAATAAACGTATAACTATCCTAAGACCATCATAAGACACCTCTCGCGTTGTCCTAACTTTATGACCAACTTTAAGAGATGTCCTAATTTAGGACCGCTTTGTGAAACCCACTTAGGACTAAGATATGTCGTAAGACCATCCTAAGACATGTCTTAGTCCTAAGACAGCTTCGTGAAACTGGGCCCAGAATTAATCATTAACGGACAATACAAGTTTACATTACATGCGTATCAAATTTCTAAACGAAAGCGCCTGACCACTGGATAAATGCCACCCTCTGTTACTAATAGTCTACCATTAGCGGTGATGTCCCTATAGTAGCCGACTATCAAGGTCTTTATAAGAACTTCCATCATCATCCATGATACAAAATACTAGAAAACTGTCTATGGGAAGGATGATTTACTGCACACACTACTACATATTGTTTTGGAAATACCAAACCGAAAGGATATGAACAGAATATACGTCAAGGTTGGCTTTTGCGTGCAAGAGTAATTGTAAAACGGTTTCATACTTCATAAAGTGATACTTCACAAATTACTTATATGTATCATTAAATACATGTCAGAAATAACACTCATGAACATACTGGCATATCCCCTTACCCTCGACCTCAGGAGAGAGAAATGAACAATATATTTCTAAATCATGCAATTAATGAAAACATGGACAAATAAAGCCATGCGTTTATTACCCAATTGCAATATCTTAGTGTAGAAAAATGTAGCTGACTTTTATACTGACTATGCGGTATGGGCTTTATTCTAATTATATAGACATTAATAATTGTTAGTTTTTGTGTAATTTTGGTCTCTTGTGGAGAGTATTCTCATTGTCAATCATACCACATCTTCTTTTTTATATTCATTATTGCTTAGTTGCTTATATCAAACTGTTTTGGCCTACGTAAAGTTTAGGAAATGCAAAGCGAGGAAAAACAATGCAGCTTATGGAATGTATTCAATTATTCAGACAATTTCTAGTCTCGTTTAAAGGTTGATCATATTACTTCCTACTACTAGATGAAACGAAGCTTACATCAAATTCGTTATTCTTTTGTCAATAAAGATACATACACTGTATGAAAATAGATACTTTAGAATTGACAACGGCGGAAAATCTATGAATTATTCATCGTATACCAAGACATCAATCCACAACAACTGTAGCTGGCCAAATTAAAAATTAATACAAGAAGAAATTGAGTTGTAAAAATTATTCATCGAACTTGATTTCACATTCCAACTAATTTGACGCCACACCAGGATACTACCTAATCAGATGGTAAACACAAAGACCTGGTCCGTCGTGGTTTAAATGAAAACTTGTCGTTGTTAGATTTCATGTAAAGTCTGCAATTGATGTTATTGTTATGCAAACATGTATCAACATTTTAAGATATTGAATTTTAATTCGGTTACGTAAACCCGACCACTGTCTCTGTTCGTGCATATAAATATACAAAATTATAAAAATATACTGCTAATACAAGTGCTTGTTTGTCGTCTGCTGGGGAAAATAATATAGTCTACTCTGCAGCTAGAGCACTTCATGTTGTGCTTACCAAATATAGTAACAAGTGTTTCGTGCAAAGTCAATTTCATGTCGCGTCATCATTTTTTATAATTTGGGCCTTTATGACTTGTGGCAAAAACAAATCATCAACCGAATGCTATCCAAAGGTTGAAATAAAAGTAAATATTTGTATTCCGCTGTGATCTGTTCTTGGGTGAAGAACATGTCGCATTTGAAAAAAAAAATCCCAATGATACATACATAAACCCAACGTTCAAATGTCAAATGTGAATTTTATAGAAATCCACATGAAACATAGATGGATCAATTACTTTTATTCTTATTACCGTGTATATATTTACAAATGAACGGGTGACATTTGTAATGTACCAACTATTTTCCGATGTGTGATATAAATTAATATAATAATATAGATTTTTCTTTATGTTTGACTCTATGGTAAACTCTTTTCAAAGCCGGTACAACAATTCATTGAACTTTGGCATTTCACTGCCACTCAACATGTTTTTAAACCGGAAGTCGATAGTAGCTTTACACATGGAAAGGCGCTGTTTGTTTGATGTGCTGAAATGTCTTTTATTTCATCCTTTTAATAATTGTAATGACGCAATTAATCACTTTCAACACATTTTTGATAAACCAATTGAAAGGCTCTTTCAATTTAATGGAATAAATTTTCGGATAAAACAGTTTGGGCGTTACAGTCTTTTAAAAGGCGAATAAAATAATAAAACCAATAGAGAGTATTTGTTCAATGTAACATAAACATTTTTGTCACAGTAATGCATTGAAATATGATAATTATTTTCACGTATATACCAAACAAAAGGGAAAAATAAATTTGCTTTCCTAAGTTTTATTTGTCTAAAAGTCTTCTTAATTCTAATCATTGCAATATTGAATCAGCATCCGCTTCTGGCAATATCTCGTTTTTCATTGGTCGACAACACAATGGAAGACAAGTTTTCTGCTTCGTGTACTATGATGTAGCATCAATATACATGTACGGTTTGACGTTACTTTGAAGTCTTTCAAACAGATATTGTAAAATCATATTCTGCTTTGCATGTGTTAGGTAACGACATTTTGATACAAAATTAAAAAAAGAAAAATCTGTAACATATGGCATCGAAGGATGTTGCTAAACAAAACGAATAAATAAGCATCTGGAAAACTATATAGCCATCGGGCTTTAATAATTTGTACCTCTGTAAAGAAATTCCTCCAGACTATGTAAGACGTTAAGGGCATACGATACAGTATTGATCCCGTATTTACATTTTGATAAACATTTCCATATAGACTATTTTTTACCTGATGAAATCAAATATGCAATAAAAAATATACCTTCATGTGCTACTTTTTGAGTTAAATGAGGTCGAATTTTTTTATATTTGCTTAAAATTCGGATTTGTGGCCCTAGTTTCCCTTTCGAAAGAACAACATAACTTTTTTGTTTTAAAAGATAAACACAAATTGTTTTTTGTTACATAATTTTTAATTTCTGTATTTTATGAGTATCCTGAAAATTTATACATTTTTTATTCAGAAATAACTCATATTTATCAAATGTTCATGAATGTAGAAAAAAACATCATTATCAAACCAAATGGCATTTTAAAAAATTGGGGTCCATGAACTCGTTCTTAAGTTAAATAAGTTTGAAGGATAAAAATCAGTCCAAAACTGAATCTTTTCCCGAAAAGTCATAGTTTGACGTCGCGAAAATAACAATTTACGTTAGCAACGTCATTACCTCCCCTGTAATGATGAGAAATAATAATAATAAAAAAATTTCAAGTGAATTAACACAAGAGGAAATTGAACATATTTGAAACATCACTTATTAAAATGCTTAAATTTTATCACTAACATCAGCTTGGAATCTATAAAGTCTAGTAAAAAATATACTAGCGATGCGTTGTAAAGGGACTTCCAGAGGTTTACGGAAAATAGTATTTTTTCTTTGACCCATTTATTCCGCTGTCTAACTGTAAGTTACCGCAGAACTTATTTATTTCACATTTTCCGTTCAAAACTGACACCGTGAAAGCCATCTTTAGAGATTTAAATTAACGAATATATTGACTGGGGAGCGAGAGGAAGAAGAGAGTCTTTTTAACAATCACATAAAAAATGATAAAAGAGGCGTTAGATAATAAAGGGATTAGTAGGACTCAAAGTCGAAAATAGTCTAACAAAGCCATGGCACAGATAAAACAAATCGACGAAAAATAAATAATTTTTTTTTGATAGAATCTTACAGTTTCTTGTTTAAAACATGGAATGACCCTTCACTCCAAGGTATTTTCCGTTGCCTATGGGGATTAAAATCTTTGATAGGTATCATTTAACCATTTTCAGTACGTAACACTGTTTAATATTCATGTAAACGTTTGAATATCAAAAGTATCAGTATTCCCACTTCAGAAAAAGTTCATTGGTGGAACAAATTTTTTTTTCTTTTTTCGGAGCACTAGATATCAACACCAGATTTTGGTTATTGTATATAAGAAGATTTGGTATGGGTGCCAATGAGACAACTCTCCATCCAAGTGACAATTTGTTAGATTAAACCATTATTAAACTTATTACGGTCTTTAACACGGAGTCTTGTCTCACACCAAACAGCAAGCTATAAAGGGTGCCAAAATGAGTAGTGTTTAAACCATTCTTTAAAGTTGTTTTGGACTTATTTGTACTGTTTTTTTGTTTTGCTATAATATTTTCTTCAAAGTACATAATTATGTTTTGATTGTCCCCTAGTATAATAAGTATGTTATATCTTTAAAAAATTAGAAGATGAGTTGTATCAAGTTTTCAAACTGAAAATTTCTAAGCTGCATCTTTTGTCTGTAAAAACATCTCCGATTCAGTAAGCCAATATGTCTGTTATCGTTTTTTTTGGACGATAGTCTTCCAATTGTCTGTTTTGGTAAACACAATAATAAATATTTGTTTATGGCTGAAAAGACAATAATCTGCACGCACGATAAAACTTTGATTCCGATCAATTAATTTGAAGCTGACTTTACGAGTCAATTGCAATGTATGCGTCACTATTCAACATAATGATAAGTATACAGGAATGTTTGTTTTACAAAGAGAGTCTCGGAATGATTGGTTGAAGTAATTTGAGGTAAAATTTGCACGTAAGTTTAAGGTAATATCCATGATAGCAGACACAAGCTAAAAACTGGATGCAACTTCGACATAATAAAAAAAAACACTATTTGAGCCATTTCAAAAAGAATGTTCCGACCCCCTTATACTTTGCTGTAGATAGAAGGAACACACAAACTCAATAAAGGTGGTTGTTTCAAAACTGATAAAAGTAGCACTTAAATCCCTTAAATATTTAGTTTACGAAATTTTACATCTGAATTTCAAATACCGCCGTTTAAAATTATGAAATATGGCTCTGAACAGAACTTAACAAGTGCAAAGTAATAGGCTAAAAGATAGAAAAGCGTATGATTGTATTTTTGATGAGTTTTTTTCTTATTATCCCATATAAGTTTTCCGAATGATTGAAAATCGTTTCCGATGAGAATAAGCCAGACCAATCAATATTTTTCTGTTTGTAACACGTCTTTAAATTGAATGGTTTACATATATGAATTACTAGTAATCGATACAAGGAAAACATTTTTGAAATAGTTTTCCTCTTGAAATTGCATATTTAAATTAAACATAAGTATACTAAGAACAATATCGGTTGTGAAACAGCATAAAAATAAAACTTAAAATGTAGATATTAAGTGTACGTTTATTTATAAAGTAAACTGATATCAACCCACAATTATTTACATTGTTATCTAACATCAAGATCATCTTAACGGTAACTATATGCTAGTCATGATTGAAAAAAGTTTATAGTTCCCATGAGAAAGAAATTAATGAATAGAAAAAATACCTACAAAATAAAGTTTTGAGTTCAGACAAGTATGAACAAAAGTAAGGTTAATAATTAGAATACGTAAAAGATGCTTTTCAAAATTTGTCACAAAATAAATTATGAAATACATTTTTAAGGAAACACAGAAATATTGTTTAAAAGTTTTATTTATATCAATTCAGACTGGACGATAGTAAATGCAAACCTTATATTTAATCTCGATCTGGCATTGTTGTCAAACAAATAGAATAAATCCATTTTATATCGTTCAGCAGAAATATCAAAGTTCTGAAAGAAAGTGCTGAAATTCTGAAAACTGAATAAACAGGGTTTGCGTGAACGCAAATAAAAATACCAGAACACTTCGTCAGCTATCGTTCGTTTAAACACTCATTACGTCTCAGGTTCATTTACCCGCGAGGTAGTAATTATGAATTTTTTTAAACCTTGTTCTTTGCTAAAAAAACCTTTGTTTTACTTTTTTGTTATAATGAATCGACAGTAGTTGATCAATTTAAGAAAAAAAAGAAGAAAAAAGAGATTATTTCTATTTCTGAAGCATCCGTAAAAAATAGCGATAAAAGATTGATGACTGACGTTTATCTATTTGTATCTTTGAAATACCTTTGTATCTTTAAAGTTCTGCATAATAAAATGTTATCATTGCAATAAATTCATTGTTCCAGTAAATAGTCAAACAGAAATAAAGATAAAAAAGCAAGAAATTCCACTAAAGTCACCAGCCTATTTCTTTGTTGTAGTCTCGTTTTTTCCGGTATTAAAAAGATGATTACTTTAATCGAATTGGCAATTAGTCAGGCTAATGTATTTTTATTCAATAATAGCAGAAGATACAAGTCGGCGACACACTGTCACCGGAAAGAAAACAACAAAAAAACGACAAACATACAAACATACAAACAACAGTATACAAAACACAACATAGCAAACTAAAAACGAAGCAGCAAAATATACTTATCAATGCTATGGACAAACAAATGACCAAACATGTACGACACATTC
This sequence comes from Mytilus edulis, assembly GCF_963676685.1. Classification (NCBI taxonomy): domain Eukaryota; kingdom Metazoa; phylum Mollusca; class Bivalvia; order Mytilida; family Mytilidae; genus Mytilus; species Mytilus edulis. Next base: position 17,605,317 of record NC_092350.1, read on the forward strand.
TATTTGTTTAAATCCGATTTGTTAAGCCTTTTCAACTGATTTTTATGGTTAGTTCTCCTGTTACACCATTGTCCCAGGTTAGGGGAGGGTTTGGGGTACCACAACTAACATGTTTAACCCGGCCACATTATATATAAGATGTGCGTGTCTCTCCCAAGTCAGAACATTGTTAAGCAGTGGTTTTCGTTTGTTGCTGTGTTACATATTTTTTTTGCGTTCATTTTTTGCACATAAATTACTAGGCCGTTAGTTTTCTAGTTTGAATTTTTTCATAATTGTCTTTTCGGGGCCTTTAAAAGCTGACTATGCGGTATATGATTTTCTCATTGTTGTAGGCCGTACTGTGACCTTTAGTTGTTAATTTCTGTGTCATTTTGTCCTCTGTGGAGAGTATTCTCAGTGTCAATCGTGCACCTTCTTTTTTTTCTATATAAGATAGAAAAAAAGAAGCTACTGGTAACATGTTATGATATGTATAAAAAAATCACTTAATTTACATCTACACGATATTCAATAATCATCATACTATTTATTCTAATTATGTAGACATTAAAAGCCATATACAGAACTCTCAAAACCATACACTAGTAAACAAAACCACAAATGATCCAACGTTATGTTGTCATAATCTTGGTCATAATTTGGAGCATGCAAAGCGACAAGAAAACAGAAGAAAACTAACAAATCGAAAACCTACTGACTTGGTAAGATACTAGTCCCAGACAAAGTAACAGAACAATAATTAGATTTCATAGAATATTTCAAGTCCATTCTTTAATGAACTTTGACTTATAATTAATTTTGTAAATAACAGTTGATGTTTTACAAAACCGAGAGAAAAAGCAACAGAAATATTGTTGATTGTACACCGTCCATTATTAAGTTTAGCAAGTTATAATTGTCTGTGTGCATTGCGTGTTTCTAAAATTGAACAAAAACAATCTATGATCCTAATCTATTCGAAGTTACAATAAGGACATTCCGTTTGATCAATTGATCTATAAATATTGTCAATCTAATATAGCTGAAATAATATCATTTTCTTAGTTTGCGTGATTAATTGAATTTCAATCCGAGGGAACACATCCTAACGTTATAGGTTTACAATTTAATGTTAAGATTTCGTGTGATTAGTTCTTCAAGTTCGGGCACCTTCTTAATGTTCGATTAATTAATTATTGTTACATTAGGCTAAGCGCACATCATTCCTTCCTTTATGATAATGTCTTCCATCTTAATTTTTGTTTTGGACCCTGTAATGGCTATAAAGCATCAATTGGGCCACTTTAAATGCAGACGAAATTAATTTGATTATTTATGTCATCTTAAAAAGTAGATTAACAATTGATTATTTTATCAAGAGCAAGTTTGAGACAAATTATATTCAATTATAGTGGTTGGTAATTTTGAGTTTATTACGTTTATTATCTGTTACAGATGATTAGTTTCATTTAAATACAAAAAGATAATCAGGATGAGTCTTGTGATTTCTAAAAGAAATGCTTTTACAATGAACATCAAAAGTAAGGGGACAAGAATTAACGTTATAAAGATGCAAACTTTAAGGATGATTCTAAGAAAAATTAAAAACTAAAAAGCATGGTCTCGGTGTTCAAAAAAATTACAAGTTTTTATAATTTAATAAATTTTTGCGATAAAATCTAAAAGTTAAATAGAGACTCATACTATCCAATCTTCTTATATGTTAACCTTGTTCTTTTAATTATAAGTTTAAAAATACAAATACAAAATTTCAATAATGAATCTCATTAATCAGTTGAAGACTAAAAGTGTAAAATAACAAAATATAAATGATTCAAATGATTAAAACTATATGGAACAGTTTACTTTGATATTCTACCACTGGATGTGTATTTGTGCAGATGGAAAGTTTGTCTCACAGGTTACAAATTGATAATTTAGGAGCAACACAACATGTACCACATGTGAAGCAGGATATTCTCACCCTTCTGGAGCGCCTGGTATCACCTTCATTTTGATTTTTGATGGGTTCGTGTTTCATTCGAGGATAAATGAACGTGATTGTTGTTATGACAATTGGAAAATTAACTTCGTTATCTGTGAAACAGATATTCAATAACGGTCCATAAACTCGTAAATGTTTGAATGGATGACTTCAACTCACCGCTTGGAACAGACATCTCCATGTATACATCAATCCTAGTATATCAATGAAATAATTCTAAGAAATATAATCTCTGGAACATCGTACCAAACGGTAGATGTATACTGATTACGCAGTCGCTTTTGGAATGTGCTTCATAGAAATGGAAAGTTCACAATGAGAAAGCTGAAATCATCTTTTTTATCATAACGTTTGTTTTGTGCTATACCAACCTTCATTGTCAATTTCTAGATATGTCATTCTACGAGGTAGACTTGATTGAATTAGTTTTATCGTCTTTCCTAATTTCGATAAAGATAAACTATCAGGATACCAGGCTAAAAAAAAATACACAAAACACGTGTTCAGCCTACAAAATAATCACAATTAACGACTGAATCAAACAGGTTTAAATAAAGAACGAAGTCGCAGAGCATTGAAAACCCAATATTCTGAAAAGTTTTGCCAAAAACAGCTAAGATGATCTATTCCTGAGGTAGAAAAAATATTTCGAAGCCGAAGTCGTATTGTTTTCAAGAATTCGGTTAAAATCATAAAAGTTATGAGTATTATTGGTAGATATTTTCAGCAGCAACTGTAATAAGTATTATGATATCAGAGCAAACAGTTTTGAGTTCAGAATAAAACAAGAGCTTATATTTGAGGTAGATATAATTATTTATACAAAAGTATTCAATAATTTGACGCTTTCTGGTAAATAGCCATGTTTTTCATTAAATCTTTGCTTTTGTCGTGATTCTTTAACTACTAAATTTTGAATTACTATGAAAAATAGACCATTCTTGTCAAAATTTTTAATCCAAAGAAAATTTTGCACATGCGCATATGGATAAAAACTTGATATCTGTGTTTCAAAAGTACCACTATATGCCTTTTTGTGTTTTTTTGTTTCATATTTGTTTTTATATATTTTGTTTTATAGTGATAAAGGTTATAAAATAATGCTGACTGCTGTACGCAAAGTTTTGATATTTCTACCTATTATGTCAGTTTGTTTTGTTCACACATCGTTGTCAATATTAAGGAACTTAATGCGACTATCATACAAGTGAGGGGTTTATCTATCTATAAAACCATGTTTCATTTACAATTTTTTAACAGGTACCAAGTACAAAGTCAGAAATATGACAATTTCTATCCATTAGTTTGATGTGTTATAGCTTTTGATTTTGCCTTTTAATACGGACCGTTTTGAATTTTCGTCGGAGTTCTGTGTTTTTGTTATTTTTTTACCTTTTGAACCAAGTGAACTTGTGCAGTGTATGCTATACCTACACGACCTATGTTATATTGTAATATTGTAAATTCAAAGAAAAACTCATGTCATCTAAACATCTTTATTTTTGTCTCTAAAATTGATGAGATACCTTTTTTTACAAAAACGACAGCCAATAATTCAAAAATCCTTATTTATTGTAACATTGAAAAAAGAAGATCACTACATTTAATTAAACACTAAAACATGTATAAATCAATTTGTCATTTCATCTTAGAATTTTTAAACGTTTGACAAAGTGTCTGTTCTGCAGCATGTTACACTATTTAACTTATAGATTAAATTATAGTTCTATTATAAATCTCATGCAGGAAATTAATGTATAACCTTTTTTGTTCGTTTATTATTTTTGTAGATAATAGTTTTCCTTTTATTCTGTTTGACATTTCGTCATGTCGGACCTTCTTCATTTGATGGGGTTTGTTCATTATTGAAGCCCATACATTGACGTCATTTGGTATCTACCTCAGGAATAGATTACCTTCGCTGTATTTTGCAAAACTTTTCTGAATTTTTGGTCCGAAATAGATCATCAAATTCTGTCATTTTAACCTTTTTAATTCTTAATATGATTCAAAGTGTCACTGATGAATTTTAAGTTTTATGTAGATAAAACGCGCGTCAGGCGAACAGAAATATTAGCCTGGTATATTTAACTTATTTTTTGTTGTGGCAAATATATGGCCAGTAACATGTCTTCCCCTTTGTCTCTGAGTTGATGAGTTAAAATTGGAATTAGGATGATAGTAAGTCTCCAAAACTAAGTTTTTGGTCTGTTTCTAATTATTCTTCTGTATATTCTCGATTTTTCTGACTCTGTGTCATTAACTGATCCTCGATAATTGTCTGAAAACAAATGTTTTCAAAGTTATTAGAATGTTTGGTAAATTTCTGGAAAAAAAAACTCTCAAAACATTTTTGCTTGAAAATATATTGTCTAAAGCTTTTATATGAGAGACACAGTTGGGGTTTAAAGGATGTGATTCTATTTTTTTCAAATTAGAGGGAAGTCTAGTCCGTCTCAATTGCCTTTTTCTACCTCAGGAATGGATTGCATTTTCTGTATTTTGCGAACTTTGTAGGAATTTGTAGACCTCAATGCTCTTCAAATTAGTACTTTATTTGGCCTTTTTATTATTTTTGAATTCGAGCATCACTGATGAGTCTTTTGTAGACGAAACGCACGTCTGGCACAAATATAATTCTGGTATCTATGATGAGTTTACATATAGTTTCTTCCATTTTTTGGCTGTCTCAAATTAGGGGAAGGACTCAACACTTCAGAACAGATAAATCTTGCAACGAATATACTTTATGCACCAATGTATTGCTAAATGTTATTTAAACATTTAACTAGCTATTTCGTTTGACTGTTCTCAAGTATATTCAGCACGAGTATAAAATGATTTTCTCAAATCTACGTAACTATGTAACAAAATGGCTGGCTTACAATGTACTTTTATTCTTTTTTTTTAAAAGTCAACAATAATTTTATGGTATTTTTCCATTGTATACAAATAAGACTTCTCCCTGGGAGGTAACAATATTTTCAATCAAGTCCATTTGAATATGAGGAAATTAAACAATTACTGATCACAATTTACCTATTTTATAGATTTAATTTTATGTGTGTCTAAATTCTATTTGTGATGTAATAATTCTTGTAAAGCAAAGAGAGGCTATAATACAAATACCTTGTTTTATCGCGTTGTTAACTGATTTTATAATACCTTTTTAATTAACTTTTTAAATAAAATACCTACTTGTTAAAAAAAAATAAAAAAAATTTGTTACCTCTTATAAATTCCAAAAAAATAAATAAATATGTGGTATGTATATTACTTGTAAATGTAGACAAATAAATGGTTCAGACTACTACTAATATAACAATAAAGCATATCAGATTTTCCGTTACAATGTTTCTATTTAAACGCGTCGCTCTGCAAACAATTTAATACAAATCGTTTTGAAATTGCTTCAATTTATCACAAGCACGGACTGATGAACATAGAGATAATTTATAAGATCATTTTGCCTTTTGTGTTTTGACTTTACAACCGAATTATTCTGTATGACCGTAAGCAGACTACGGAGCAATATATATGATGTAAAATACAATGTAAATTTGATAAAAATAGTCCTTTAATTGTCAATCTTTATCAATATTTGCCATCGTTAGATATTTTGACAGCGATTAAAATAGAGATAGGTATTGGGATGAATGTAAAGGGTGTTTGGAAATAATCAATTACAACTGTAAACTTCTTTTTCTGTAACCTTAAATAAAGTTTCTTGTATGCTTTCTTTACAGTATTTCATATTTGTATTCAACTTTTTTTCAAGTAAAATATGGAAAATGAAAGAAAAAAATATATTTTCAAACATTTTGCTCTGAAAACTGCCTTTAGATCAGAAAAAGGCATTCTGTTCATGTTTCATAAAACTCCATGACGATTTGATAAAGTTGTTTATGAAGGAAAATACCCATCTTCAACCACCGACTGAATCTTAAATATTGACGCCGTCGACGACAATGGAATGTAAGATCACATCTTTCTCACTTATGCGACAAATTGTCGCAGGCTCGACAAACACAGGTTGCTTTTACTGTTGGCTGGTGGTCTTGCGTCTTACAATTATATTTCACATTTTTTAAATACGTTTAATATTTCAAGATTGTTTGTATGTTAGATATTTGAACATATTACATGTAGTAACAAAAAGAAGGATGGTTTTGTATTACTCTCATGAAAAATAAGAAAATCAAATATAAAAGACAATTGTACTATTTCCAAGCAAATGTTAAAAGTCATAGTACGAAGCGGATTTGGTTTTGGAAGTAAATAGTATAACAAACAGCTTGCATGCATTGAAATTTAGATTCTGATAAATTACAGTAAATCGAAATAACACAACGTTATAAGTATGATAGGTATACTATGCACCTTTATTAACGAGATGTTCTATTGAGAGGTCTTAAAAGAGATAAAAATGCTCATATTAACATTAATTTCTTGTATCATTAAATTTGAATTATCAAAATCTATTTAAAGGACTAAATATGAATAAAAGGAGACTGCATCTCAACAATACAAGAACGCAAAAAAACCATGTTAAGGTCAACATACGACCTTCAGCAATTGACACGTGTCTATACAATATCATTTATCTTTTAGAAAAAAAAAGTGAATAAATTAAAAAAAAAGACTATAAGATCTGTTTAATAAAATGACAACCATCTAAATCGATAAGGTGACAAAAGCCGGTCGTACATTTGAGGACAGACCATTTTGCTAATAGAAAATTGAGTGTAAATATGTCCCTTCCAATGTTCTAGATCTGTTGACCACTATTCTGTTGATCTTAGTTCACCTTCTAGAGACAAAAGTACATTCGGGACGACACTATTTGCAAAATGTCCGTCTCTGTATATCAGAAAAGATTGTCAAAGATTGAAACTGTTAGGTAATATCCTATTATTCGCAGATGGATATTTTAATAATGTCATCGCATTAAAAAAAGCCATATACATTCCGATAGTTTTTACAATTCGATTGTGTTGTTATATACCGAACACGAAGTAGAATTCCGTTCTGTTCAATTTAACAACTCTTGCTCTCCGAAGGTTTCCTTCTCTATACACTACAAGGTTAATGTGAATTAATCAACGTCCTCAATAGGTAATGTTACAAACCAAATCTTATTACCCACTATTATATCAGAAATTGGATTTTCACTTTTGTTCAATCTCTCTATCAAGTAAATAAGGAAACATTTGTTGTTTGATTTGCCTTTTAACTCTTTGAAGTTGTTCAATTAAATGGAATTATGTTATTTAAAATTGCTCTAACCATTGAATCAATTTCACTGTGATTTATTAGAAAATTTCATGCAAATGTGTAAATATGTGTTTATAGCCAACGTTATGGATTTTTGTTCCTTTGAAAATGTGGAAAAGTTTATATTATTTTTTATTAATTGACAAATAAACAATTAAATCATAAAAGTAAGTGTTATTTGTCGTGTTGTAATAAAAGTGTAGAAAACTATATTTATACATACTTTTTTTCCAAAGTTGTAATAAATGTTCTTCATTCAACCGATCGATTACATATTCATTATTAGAATTGTTACATATGATAAATTCCACAGTAACCCAATCGCGCGGTCTTTCCATTTTATTTTTAAAAAGAAACATATTAATTTATTGTTTATCACGCTCGAAATTTTAGGTATACTCCATTGAAACATATCATTTAAGTGAAACAACTTATTTAAAAAAAAACCCACGGATATTGATATAACATATATTAGGTAACCGTGTTGTCTACTTCATAAAATAAAAAAGTAAAATCACAAAAATACTGAACTCCAAGGAAAATTCAATCGGAAAGTCCTAATAAAATGGCAAAATCAAATGACGAAACACATCGAAAGAATGGACAACAACTGTCATATTTCTGACTTGGTACAGTCATTTTCAAATCTAGAAAATGGTTGATTGAACCTGGTTTTATAGCGCTAACCCTCTCAAATGTGTGACAGTCACATCAAATTACGTTATATTTACAACGATGCGTGAACAAAACAGACAATTTTCTATATAAATAAGGATTTTAGTTTTCTAGTTTGAATTATTTCACTTTGTCATTTTGGGTTTATTATAGCTGACTATGCGGTATTGGTTTTTCTCATTGTTGAATGCCGTACGTTGACCTATAGTTGTTATTTTTTGTGTAATTTTGGTCTCTTGTGGAGAGTTGAGTCATTCGCAATCACACCACATCTTCTCTTTTTATATATATGTTAGCGGCAATAAGTGAAATTAGGCATTAAACTTAAAATCCTAGGCAATCAGCTAACTAGGTTTGTCGAAACTGTCCTAAGATTGGTCCTTTAAAGTTATATTCTTAGGACAGAAATGATGATAAAGTAAGGACCGAATTACGACATGTCTCAGCATGTACATCGAAGCTATCTGAGCTTTATCTTTGAGGATAATCTTAGCTAGGATGTTCTAACCGCTGTCCTAAGTATAAGCGTTAAAGAAAATAGCAAATGAAAAAAATGAAATATTGTATCAAATTTAACCAAGTTAACCAAAAACTTTAATTTAAAAACTGGTTATTTATTAGAAAATACTTATTAATTTTAAATTTAAGGGTAATAAATACTTTTGTTACTATAATTGTACATTTAAACTCTTTGAAACAAAAAATAAGCCAAAACAAAATAACTACGTTTTATATTAGAACTGAATTGTAAATAGTTAAATTAAATATATAATCGGACATCTTTCATATAAATACTGAGTACTTCAAATATTTTATTTTATTACTGCAAAAGAACAAAAATAGTTTACTGATGCAAAACTACAGGGCCAAGTTTCATCCTTAATATAAAAAAAGAAGATGGGTATGCTTGCCTATGAGACAACTGTCCACAAGAGACAGGAAATAGAATCCCTAATAAAACATGTTATTTATTTTAAAACGCATCAAATAATAATTTAAAAATATGAAAACTTGATAGAAATTTGTGCTGAAATCATTTTGTTATCACAAGTTATGTTAACAAAGAAAATTTACTTATCCAATAAAAAAAAAATTGGAAAATGGTGTGAGCAAAAAATCATATCTTAATTTTGTCTCCTTTTGAGCAGTTCAAACCAGCTCGACTAGGGAAGTGTACTCATTTTCAAATAAATATTATAATTATTCTATAGAATTGCCCCCTTTGACCACGTTAGTACCGGTGACCTCAACATTCGAAATGTGTTATCGAAAGGTCCAAAATGTCGTGAGCCGAAATCCATCAATTGGAAATACAACTTTAAAATTTACAAGTATTCCAAATTCCAAACTAAAAGACAAATTGAAAGAGTTGGTTTTGCTCTGTTTCATTAAAAAGAATGGCACACGAAGATACAAGTATCTCGTCTTAGGAAGGGACAAATCCTACTTTGTAAAGGATCACTCTGATTCAAACAAAAAAATCTCTGAAACTGACATTATCAAGATGCTTGATTTCTTGATTGACAACATATTTGTTACGTTCGGAGGACGTGTTTTTCAACAGACAATCGGCATTCCAATGGGAACGAATTGTGCCCCTCTTCTTGCCGACTTGTTTCTTTATTATTATGAGGCTGACTTCATACAGGAACTTCTTAGGAAGAAAGATAAGAAGTTCGCAATATCCTACTTTCCGCTATATAGATGATGTTCTTTCACTAAATAATTCAAAATTTGGTGACTATGTCGAACGCATCTATCCCCTTGAACTAGAGATAAAGGATACAACAGATACAGTTAAGTCGGCCTCATATCTTGACTCACATCTAGAAATTGACAATGAGGGTCGATTGAAAACAAAACTTTACGACAAAAGAGACGATTTCAGCTTTCCGATTGTGAACTTTCCATTTATAGGTAGCAACATTCCAGCAGCACCTGCATACGGTGTACATATCTCCCAATTGATACGATATTCCCGTGAATGCATTTCCTATCGTGATTGTCTTGAAAGAGGGTTGTTGCTCAAAAGGAAGCTATTTAATCAAGAATTCCAAATGGTTAAGTTGAAATCATCTCTTTGTAAATTTTACGGACGCCATCATGAGTTGGCTGACCGTTAGGGAATAACTTTTTCACAAATGATATCGGATATGTTTCTAACGTCGTAACTACACTCCCCTTCCCTATCATAAATGTGACCTACCGAATTAGACTATTTACCGGATTTTGTTTTATCTCATAAGTAACACGACGGGTGCCACATGTAGAGCAGGATCTGATTACCCTTCCGGAGCACCTGAGATCAACCCTTATGTTTGGTGGGGTTCGAGTTGTTTATTCTTTAGTTTTCTATGTTGTGTCATGTGTACTTTTGTTTTTCTGTTTGTCCTTTTTATTTTTAGCCATGGCGTTGTCAGTTTATTTTCGATTTATGAGTTTGACTGTGCCTTCGGTATCTTTCGTCCCTCTTTTAATTGGATACAATCGCTTTTATTGATTTTAAATCTTTTTAATATTTTGTAATACCACAAAAACATGAAAAAAGTATGAGTTAATTCTGTTTTTTTTACTGTTAAAATTACTAATTTAAACATACTTTTGAAGATTTGGCAAATTAATGTATATTTATACATGTAATATTTGAAATATAATGAAGATATGGCTTTACTTATTGCCTAAAATTATATTCGGCAATAGGATGGATAATAACTATCAAAATTCAGGAAATAATCTTAATGCCTGAAAATTTCAGGCAATAACTTAATGCCTAGGCGTTAGCTTATTGCCTAGGAATTAAGCTTTATGCCTAATTTCACTTATTGTCGCTAACATATAGATGTAATAGGTAAAATAGTCAAAATATTGGTACAGCAGTCATCCCTGTGTTACAATTTCAAAAACAATCATTTACATAAAACCACAAAAGCATCTATCAAATTAAAAAACATATTTTTATTGCTTCACATGTCTGATGTGAGAAAATGTAAACGTCACACAGGAAGAAAGTTTGCCGTTCAATGTTTATTAAACAATATATTTGGTGGTATACAAGGTTCAAAAATCAATATTTATGTTAGAATTAATTTCAGAAACAGACCGAGATTTAAAAGTGTCCAGAAGTGATCAACCCGAAAAGTGCCATATGTGGTGGTTACCCTTCCGGCGCACATGACACCACCTCGTATTTAAGTGTGGTTCGTGAGTCTCCTTCTTTATTTTCTTTGATTGTTTTTTGTATTCTGATGTTTGTCTTTTGGTCATTTTCGGTTTGACTGATTGCATTGTCAGTTTGTCTTCGACTCATGAGTATGACTATTCTTTTGACATCTTCCGCCTGTCTTATATGCTATCCCACCAAGTAGCGAAATGGTTTGCAACAGAATTTTCAGTACTAGGAAAATGGTGAAGATTACACAAAAGTTCATTCCTAGTAATGCTTTTCCTATTTATAAATTCCATCCGGTTTCAAATAATTGATCTTCAAAGGAAGATTACACATGCTTTTTCAAATCATATTGATTATTTTTTACAATTTCCTTTGGAAATTTAATAACATTAGATTTCATAAAGATGTTATACGTAGATAGGCAGTCGTTATAAAGCATATCTTGTGCAATATCTACGTTTATTGATTGTTGGTGGTCGAATCAATTGCAGCATGAAGTATTTTACTTAGATAACATCATAATTAAACATTTTGGCGTACAATAATAAAACTAATATTAGAAAAAATGTATGCGTTACAAATATATTCAGTATTACCCAAAATCGTCATATTTTTTGTACTTTTAATTTTGTTATGAAATTATATACTTGGATTATGAGGGCTGATTGCACGACTTCTAGGAAGTGCTAAAAGTTATCAAAAATACGAAGATTATAATTCAATACGCCAGACGTAAGTTTCGTCTACATAAGACTTACATTGACGCTCAGATCTAACTAGTTATAAAGCCAAACAATTACAAAGTTTAAGAGCATTGAGGACCCAAAATTCCAAAACCGATACAGTTTCTTTCAATTTGGTTATTCTACAAATAGACTTCAAATGGACCAAATGTTACAAATGTAGGTAAATTGTGAAAGAAGTAATGAGAAATATGAACTAGCTTTAAATGGATACATAAATGAATATGGAAAATGTGTTAAACGTCAAATGTGAAAAGTATTACATACATTTCAGAACGAAAACATGTCAATGCGATATGAAACCTTGGTTGTTATAGACCGACCACTGAGCAAGACTTTTAACGTGCTACTTTAAAAATTGTAGTTGTGAGTACTTACGAAAAACGTTTTACCCTGTCCCGTTTTAGCGCATGTCCAGAGTCAAGTGCTGCTAGCCTTTGTTTGTCTTGTATGTTTTTTTTCAATTTTTAATTCATTATGCTTTGGAGTTAAGTATGACGTCCATTTTTATTGAACTAGTACACATTTTTTAAGGGGCCAGCCCAAGCCCGCCTCCGGGTGCGGTATTATTTTCTCGCTGTGTTGAAACCCATTGGTGGCATCCGGCAGTTGTCTGCTCTTTGACACATTGCCCATTTCCATTCTCAATTTTAGAAGAAATAACGGCACTTTGTCCCCAAACCTCAACCGTGAACTCCGATCGAGTCGACCACTCTTTCCTTTTACTCCTTATAGTCTTGTGCTCAGTTCAAAAGCGTCAAATATCAATTTTATGACTTTGGTTTGACCTGAATAAGGACCGAACTCATAACCCTCCACACTCCAGGCGAGAACACTAACACTTGATAAAGCTAACTTTACAAATCACTTGAGGCGAGAACACTAACACTTAGTAAAGCTAACTTTACAAATCACTTGAGGCGAGAACACTAATACTTAGTAAAGCTAACTTTACAAATCACTCGAGGCGAGAACACTAACACTTAGTAAAGCTAACTTTACAAATCACTCGAGGCGAGAACAGTAACACTTAGTAAAGCTAACTTTACAAATCACTCGAGGCGAGAACACTAATACTTAGTAAAGCTAACTTTACAAATCACTTGAGACGAGAACACTAACACTTGATAAAGCTAACTTTACAAATCACTTGAGGCGAGAACAGTAACACTTAGTAAAGCTAACTTTACAAATCACTCCAGGCGAGAACACTAACACTTAGTAAAGCTAACTTTACAAATCACTCGAGGCGAGAACACTAATACTTAGTAAAGCTAACTTTACAAATCACTCGAGGCGAGAACACTAATACTTAGTAAAGCTAACTTTACAAATCACTCGAGGCGAGAACACTAACACTTAGTAAAGCTAACTTTACAAATCACTCGAGGCGAGAACACTAATACTTAGTAAAGCTAACTTTACAAATCACTCGAGGCGAGAACACTAACACTTAGTAAAGCGAACTTTACAAATCACTCGAGGCGAGAACACTAACACTTATTAAAGCTAACTTTACAAATCACTTGAGACGAGAACACTAACACTTAGTAAAGCTAACTTTACAAATCACTCGAGGCGAGAACACTAATACTTAGTAAAGCTAACTTTACAATCACTCAGACGAGAACACTAACACTTAGTAAAGCTAACTTTACAAATCACTCAGACGAGAACACTAACACTTAGTAAAGCTAACTTTACAAATCACTCGAGGCGAGAACACTAACACTTAGTAAAGCGAACTTTACAATCACTCAGACGAGAACACTTACACTTAGTAAAGCTAACTTTACAAATCACTCGAGGCGAGAACAGTAACACTTAGTAAAGCTAACTTTGAAAATCACTTGAGACGAGAACACTAACACTTAGTAAGGCTAACTTTACAAATCACTTGAGGCGAGAACACTAACACTTAGTAAAGCGAACTTTACAAATCACTCGAGGCGAGAACAGTAACACTTAGTAAAGCTAACTTTACAAATCACTCGAGGCGAGAACAGTAACACTTAGTAAAGCTAACTTTGAAAATCACTTGAGACGAGAACACTAACACTTATTAAAGCTAACTTTACAAATCACTCGAGGCGAGAACACAAACACTTAGTAAAGCTAACTTTACAAATCACTTGAGGCGAGAACACTAACACTTATTAAAGCTAACTTTACAAATCACTCGAGGCGAGAACACTAACACTTAGTAAAGCTAACTTTACAAATCATTTGAGGCGAGAACACAAACACTTAATAAAGCTAACTTTACAAATCACTCGAGGCGAGAACACTAACACTTAATAAAGCTAACTTTACAAATCACTCGAGGCGAGAAGAGTAACACTTAGTAAAGCTAACTTTACAAATCACTTGAGACGAGAACACTAACACTTAGTAAAGCGAACTTTACAAATCACTCGAGGCGAGAACACTAACACTTAATAAAGCTAACTTTACAAATCACTCGAGGCGAGAAGAGTAACACTTAGTAAAGCTAACTTTACAAATCACTTGAGACGAGAACACTAACACTTAGTAAAGCGAACTTTACAAATCACTCGAGGCGAGAACACTAACACTTAGTAAAGCGAACTTTACAAATCACTCGAGGCGAGAACACTAACACTTATTAAAGCTAACTTTACAAATCACTCGAGGCGAGAACACTAACACTTAGTAAAGCTAACTTTGAAAATCACTTGAGACGAGAACACTAACACTTAGTAAAGCGAACTTTACAAATCACTTGAGGCGAGAACACTAACACTTAGTAAAGCTAACTTTACAAATCACTCGAGGCGAGAACACTAACACTTAGTAAAGCGAACTTTACAAATCACTTGAGGCGAGAACACTAACACTTAGTAAAGCTAACTTTACAAATCACTCAGACGAGAACACTAACACTTAGTAAAGCTAACTTTGAAAATCACTTGAGACGAGAACACTAACACTTAGTAAAGCGAACTTTACAAATCACTTGAGGCGAGAACACTAACACTTAGTAAAGCTAACTTTACAAATCACTCGAGGCGAGAACACTAACACTTAGTAAAGCGAACTTTACAAATCACTTGAGACGAGAACACTAACACTTAGTAAAGCGAACTTTACAAATCACTTGAGACGAGAACACTAACACTTAGTAAAGCGAACTTTACAAATCACTCGAGGCGAGAACACTAACACTTATTAAAGCTAACTTTACAAATCACTCGAGGCGAGAACACTAACACTTAGTAAAGCTAACTTTACAAATCACTTGAGGCGAGAACACTAACACTTAGTAAAGCTAACTTTACAAATCACTTGAGGCGAGAACACTAATACTTAGTAAAGCTAACTTTACAAATCACTCGAGGCGAGAACACTAATACTTAGTAAAGCTAACTTTACAAATCACTCGAGGCGAGAAGAGTAACACTTAGTAAAGCGAACTTTACAAATCACTTGAGACGAGAACACTAACACTTAGTAAAGCTAACTTTACAAATCACTTGAGACGAGAACACTAACACTTAGTAAAGCTAACTTTACAAATCACTTGAGACGAGAACACTAACACTTAGTAAAGCGAACTTTACAAATCACTTGAGACGAGAACACTAACACTTAGTAAAGCTAACTTTACAAATCACTCGAGGCGAGAACACTAACACTTAGTAAAGCGAACTTTACAAATCACTCGAGGCGAGAACACAAACACTTAGTAAAGCGAACTTTACAAATCACTTGAGGCAAGAACACTAACACTTAGTAAAGCTAACTTTACAAATCACTCGAGGCGAGAACAGTAACACTTAGTAAAGCTAACTTTACAAATCACTCGAGGCGAGAACACTAACACTTAGTAAAGCGAACTTTACAAATCACTCGAGGCGAGAACACTAACACTTAGTAAAGCGAACTTTACAAATCACTCGAGGCGAGAACACTAACACTTAGTAAAGCTAACTTTACAAATCACTTGAGACGAGAACACTAACACTTAGTAAAGCTAACTTTACAAATCACTTGAGACGAGAACACTAACACTTAGTAAAGCTAACTTTACAAATCACTCGAGGCGAGAACACTAATACTTAGTAAAGCGAACTTTACAAATCACTCGAGGCGAGAACACTAACACTTAGTAAAGCGAACTTTACAAATCACTCGAGGCGAGAACACTAACACTTAGTAAAGCGAACTTTACAAATCACTCGAGGCGAGAACACTAACACTTAGTAAAGCGAACTTTACAAATCACTCGAGGCGAGAACACTAACACTTATTAAAGCTAACTTTACAAATCATTTGAGGCAAGAACACTAACACTTAGTAAAGCGAACTTTACAAATCACTCGAGGCGAGAGCAGTAACACTTAGTAAGCTAACTTTACAAATCAACTGAAAAAGCAAAGTGTTATAGAAACGCATGTGTGTATAACGTGACGGTACCAAAGTTGCACCTATTTTGACAGTTTTTTCATCTACGTTTTTTTATGATCAAGTAAAATATGTCCATACTGTGTTTATTTTGTAGCCCTATCCTTCTTCATTGTATAGGTACACTAATTTGATTTTTAATCCATACTGAGTCCATAAAAAAAATGGGTTTGAATCAACCTCCAAACTATCCAGGATTCTGTAATGAGGAGTACCCAAATTGCATCCATGCTTAAATTCACATCGTCAAAAGTCTAATAACCGAGCTTTTGTTTAATTTCTTCAAATATTTTGAACAATTGGATATTAGTCCATGCTTACTCTTCATATGTTACAAAATGGATGCTTATAATATATTGTTTTTGCTAATTTTAAAAAGATGACGTTTTGATGACGTCGTACGGTGACGTTTTCGAACATTTTGCTTTTTCAGTAAACAGTCCATCTGTTGATAAATACTGTGAACGTTTTGTGTATATCTAAATATGTTTACCTATGTTGAAAGACGTGCATAGTATCAAATCAAAAAAATACAAATGGTTTAGTCTCTAGGAAATGTTGCAAGATTTCCGTTGCTATTTTTTCTAAATAGGTGCAATTTGGGTTCTCGGTGCTATTTGGGTACCCTTACGTTATGTAATTAAGAAATAAAATACGAATACTTCTTATTGCTAGACCAATTCTTTCAGCTGGAATTTTTGACGTGCTTGTATACAGGTTATTAGAATTCACACACTGTTCACGGAAATATTTCCTTATTCTGACTTGACTTACTCCGAGATGCCGTGTGCTTAGAGGAGAACAAGCACATCTTTGGTTTAACCCTGTAGACAATCTAACCATTAACCGCTCAAACTCGGTGATAGCACGATGCCACTATAGCAACTTTACAAGTTAAATTTGAAAAGGCAAAGAGTAGCACACAAACAAAACTATTAAGAGGTTAATATTATTAGGAACTTAGTTACAGACCTGACCCTACTCCCACTATACCACTTTCCAATGGTATACTACAATAGCTGATGAGATAAGTGGTAGGTTAAGCATTTTGTTATTTTTCCACTTACGCAGAATCATTATACAATTATTGACTAATGTTATTTTTGACTATTTAGGACTTAAATAGTGAACAAATAAAAGAGGAAATTTTACTCACTAAACAAAATTCAAAAGTACGAATATAACAAGATTGAACTATATATGTATCTTTAAAAATATGAAAACATCAATTAAAAATTTCTCACTGAAACGATTAACCCTTTAACATACCATTTTACAACTAGTGTTCGGAGTAGAAAAATAATTCTATTAAATAGTCCATGAGACGATATTCAACACAATAAGAAAAACCACAGCAAACAATTTCAACATTAATTAATTTTAACAAAATACAGAATGACCCATTTTAGCGTATAGTGATAATTTCTTTGAAGTTTTTTTATTAAATGTTTGTTTTTAACAAAGCATATAATTTGGGCATATATTAATACTATTTGTTATCAACCTGAAAACTTACTGTTCAGATGCGGAATTGAAGATTGATGTAATAGTATGAAAAAGTCTTTGTGATGTCAGAATACATTTATTTTCACTTATATTCGTTTAAAACAAATTTAATATTTTAAAATACTAGGCCAGTATGATTATGTAAGCTAAGTTCATTTAAGAATAATTTGAATATATTAGAATAAATAAACAAGACATATTGTACTTGTACCCTTCTTATTTTCCAACGCTATTATACGAAACCTACTATTGACATGATTAATTGTTATTTCGCAAAACATACACATACCCTGGTACCTTTGATAACTATATACAAATTGACTGAAAAAGGCAATGTATGGGTTGAGGACCAGCAAATAGTTTTTTTTTTTTTTTTTTTTTTTTATAAAGATAACGATTATAAAAATGCTTGCATTGTCGTTAATTGGACTTTAATTGTTTGCCTGTACGTTTTTTTTTCTATGTCACTGTTTAGCTGGCTATAAATCCAGGATTTATCCAACATTTTTTTTTAAAAGGAAATGCCCGTACCTAGTCAAGAATTTGATAGATGTTTTCCAATTTTTTAAGGTTGTTTAAGCTGTAGATTTTACCATTTGATAAAGGATTTTTCATTTTGAATTTTCCATGGAGTTCGATATTGTTGTTACTTTATTTTAGATTAGTAGCTTTTCCTCTTTGACTTGGAATTTAATTTATTGTTCTTTTGATTTATTCAATCACATTTTGACATAACTTTTTAACAATGCATTTATCTATGCGTTCCCTTTCGAAGAACCCATGTGCACGTTTCTAAACAATTGGCTTCTGTATGCAGATGTCTATATATTTTATTGACTTAATTATAATATATCAGATTTTAAAAAACCGTTTGGGATCATATTTAATACTGTATATGTTTCGGCACACATAAAGTACGGATTTGCAGACATTTCATAAAAAATGACAGTCGGGTTGATTGGCCGATTGAGGTGACTGCCAGCTGTCCTTCGATGCAACTTTATGACCCTTTTCTCTGTTACGCAACTTTTGAAATACTCCTTTGTTCTTTATCTTAAAAACAATTATGATTCTAATGATACTGTTTGATATTTGGATGCCGTTTTACTTTATCTGTTTCACCAATTAAAATTCTTGTTTAAACAGAACGAGATTTTCATATCTAAAAGTTATTCCGCACAAATTATTTATGAATTTAATTTTCTCCGCAAGCCTAGTATTTTGGTATTATTGTGTGGTGTACTTTTCATTTATATTAGATAGGATCTAATTATTTCCTTTCATTAGTTACCTTTTTAGATGTATACAAATAATTAAACAAATCAATCAAAACAGATTGATTATGTCAGACACGGAGATTTTTTGTAATTGTTAATCTATCATACAATTAAACATATATTTTGCCTTTGCTTTGATCTGCGAGGTGTAAATTATTCATAGACAGATAAAATGAAATACTGTCATTTTAAGAGATAGATGTTACAGCATCCTTGAATTTTAACTTTAATTCTAAATTTTAGGATAAAGTATATTTTCATTTTTTTCTCATTGCAGAAAATGCAAAATTATTCATATCATTCTCCATGAAGTATTATTATACATTTGTGGGACGTTGGTTAACTCGTCTATATATTGTGTTAAACGACAAAATACATGAACTGTTGGTTAAAATCAAAGTCATTTCATTGAAATAACAATAACAGCAATAATGTTTGTTATAATAACTAAACCATATATACCAGGTTTGAAATTTTATAATATATCATTGTAGTTTGTGATGCAGTGTGATGTCAGTAGTCATAGACAGATTCGGAATGTGTCAAATTTGGGATCATGATATTGTTTAAGAAAAACACCTTACTACCTGTACTTCATAAAAGTGCAAAGTTTTCTTCAATACACGTGCATGGTTAATTCGGATCACATATTTTCTATTCCGATATTATAAGAATTCGAAGGTTCATATCATTGACAATATCAATCAACATTTTTCTGGGATTTTTTTTTACTACCAACGTTTAACCTCGAGGTTACATTGTAGTAAAACAAATCCAATAAAAACGTTGAATGTAAATGATATGAACCTTTAAAGTCTTATATTATAGGACTCATGGTTTTCAAATATAATGTGTTGATCAATTATGTTATGATGATTTTAATAAACTTCACATTAGGTTATTTGTCACGTATATTGATTACATTATATCGAGTTGTCCTAACGATACACTTGTCGGTGTGCTCGATCATACGAATTTACCGACATTCATATAGACAAAATGACCCAACTTTGAAAAATTCTTGTGACGAAACTACATTTCGGAACACGTTAAAAATTGGATACTCAGTAAGCTGCATTATTAAGGTTTGATATATATTTTTTTCAAAAAAAGAGAAAAATATGCAGTCAAATCTTGCAGTTTTTTACACACCCCTATGTTGAACAATAGATTGTTCAATTAACAGCATGTTTGGCAATTAAAAATTCATATATTAACAAATTTAGCTTTAGCATATACTTTATTTATAGTGGTTGTATAAAAGTTATATAATGGTTTTGTGTTCTAAGAGATATTAATCCCTATGCATATCGGTTTTTATGCGTAAATTGTCTCTCCTTTTTTTCTACCTTTTCTATCTCTTTCATAAGAAGAGTGATTTTTCTATTGTTCTAGTGTCACTGGAAATCCCACTGTTTCCTTATGTAGAAAATGACGGATAAAACCTGGTTATATAGCTATTTTAACTTTTCACATCTATCACAGTTGCATACAATTATAAGATAGACTGATGTGCTTGCGGCTTGCGATCTCAGGTACTGTATTTTGATATTGTAATAATGTTGCTTATTAAGATGAACGGATACTGACTGTTTCATGTACATTTTTGAATGTTTTCCTCCCCTTTATCAAATGTAAATTACTTTAGGTAAGTGTTCACAATTACACTGACATTTGCAAAGGAAAATGAAATCAGTACTAAAGCAGTTTTAATATAACAGCAACTGATTTACAAAAGTAAAAAACACTTGGTGGCTATGTCGAACGCATATATCCCATATCACCGAACAAGAGATAAAGGGTACACCAGATACATTTAAGTCTGCCTCATATATCTAGAAATTGACAATAAAGGTCGGTTAGAAACAAACCTTTACGACAAAATAGATGAATTTAGCTTCCTAATTGTGAACTTTACCTTTCTATGTAGCAACATTCCAGGAGAGCCTGATTAATATAATATATATCTTCCAAGGGCTGTTTTTTTTTCTATTTTGATTTCCTTGATAGAGGGTTGCAATTCACAATGACGCTATTAAACCAAGATTTCCAAATGGTGAAGTTGAAATCATCCCTTCTTCAATTTTACAGACGCCATCACGAGTTGGTTGATCGTTATGGAATATGCGTTTCACAGATAATTGCGGATATGTTTCTTATGTCGCAACTATAATCCCGGTACCTTTTTACGAATGTGACCTTCTGAGTTATGCTTATAACCGGGTTTATACTAACATGAGCAACATGACGGTGCTTTATGTTGAGCAGAATCTACTTACCCTTCTGGAGAACCTGAAATCACCCAAAGTTTTTGTTGGGCTTCGTGTTGCTTAGACTTTATTTTTCTATGTTGTGTTTTATGTACTTTTGTTTGTGTGTTGTTTTTCATTTTTAGCGTTGTCATTTTATTTTCGATTTATGAATTTAAATGAACCTCTGGTATCTTTCGCCTCTCTTTTATAGAATAAATAGTAAAAACATGGACCAATGGAGAACATACGACATTGTTTCGTCCAAAATTTTGAGAAAACAAAATCCCAGAAGAGCACCTAGGAACAAAGGACGCATCAACAATTATTTTAATCATTTGAAACATAACAAATTTGATGTGTTGTATGTCCGTTTTCTGGATTGTATATCAGTACACTACGAGTCAAAAGTATGAGAAGACAACGCGCAATAATGTCAATGAAATTCTCATGTATTGTTACAAATTTTAGTGCGATTGATCTATGGTCTATGACAAAAACGATTCATTTGAAAACCAATTTATGGACAATTAATTTGCAGTTAACACAATTTCAAATTGTAATGTACTATATTAAAAGAAAAAAGTAGGTTTAAAATAGAAATATATGCACTTTTTATAAGACATAAAACATTAGCGGTAATTTAGTATTATATCTATCACCATTAGTTTATGTGTCACTATTTATGTCTGAAATCTGAATAGAAGTTATGTTTTATAGTAACAAAATATTACCTTTAGTAGTTCATAAGTAAGTTAATGTTTATCTTTTTTTTATTCTTGCTGTGTAGAGATTGTTCAAGATATACATTTTGAATTAATAATTCAATTTAGTATACATAACAAGACAGTTAAACCCGCTTTTAATTTCAGATGCAATCATTTTTCATGTGCAGTTGATTTTTCTCTTAGACGTAGAGAATTCATTACAGAAAATAGCTGCAGCACTGAAATAAGTAACGTGTGTTTTATTTTCGACATTTGAATACACAGACACAGAAACATAATAAAAAAAAGACTAATTTCAAATGAAAACTTTAGTGATATGATTTATTTTTTCAAAAATCTCTCTGGTTAAGACATGTACATTATTGGTGTTCAGTATATTTGTTTTACCAAAACAAAACGTGTTATGCTCATTTTAGTAAACTATATCTTGTAACATTCTCTTGGTTACTCAGAATGTGATGACATTTATAGTTATTAACATATGTTGGTTTCTAGTGATAGGGCTTTTTAGTTTATCAATCTTTTGTTCTCTCTCAGTCAAAGTTGACCTTATGGATTTGGCAATTATTTTAGGTCTGTTTTTTGTTTTTTCTATATGTCCCTTTAACTCGGTTTTTATATTTTATTGACTTTCAAATACTTTACTTTCGGAGTGTTGCTGCTGAGGCTCAACCCAGAAAGCGCCATGGACTCATGGAATTTAAAACAGCTTTTTTCGTCTTCATATTTTGTCTTTTGTAAAGTAAAAATAGTAATAATAGTAAATAGTGAATAGTAAAAACCTGGTATTTTAAATGAAAAAAGCACTTAAGGAAGCTCATGCGCATAAATAGGATGTGTCACACCAAACTTTTTACGTATTCCTTTTTTATAGCCAATAACAAATAACATGAAACAAAACAGCTTTTAATTGTTTAAAATTGAGAATGGAAACGAGGATTGTGTCAAAGAGACAACGACCCGACCATAGATCAGACAACAGCAGAATGTCACCAATAAGTCTTCAATGCAATTCCCGCACCCGGAGGCGTCCTTCAGCTGGCCCCTAAATAAATATATATACTAGTTCAGTGATAATGAACGACATATTAAACTCCAAATTATACACAAGAAACTTAAATTAAAAACAATACAAGACTAACAAAGGGCAGAGGCTCCTGACTTGGGACAGGCACACAAAATGCGGCGGGGTTAAACATGTTTATGAGATCTGAACCCCCTTTACCTATAGTAAATGTTTGTTTGTGTGTTTTTTTGTTTGTGTGTGTGTGTGTGTGTGAGAGAGAGAGAGAGAGAGAGAGAGAGAGAGAGAGAGAGAGAGAGAGAGAGAGAGAGAGAGAGAGAGAGAGAGAGAGGCATATGACGATACAATCTTTTGTTATTCTATATAATTATTAACCTTGATCTACTCAACAAATATGTTACCTTCACAAACATCTCATGCAAAATTTGACTAAGTAACAATTAGTGATATGTATATCAAACATTTAGTCTTGCGATATAATAATATTATTTGAAATAATGATTAATCGATATATACCAAAAGAAATATTTAAAAGCATTTTACAACGAAAAAATGATCAATTAGAACACATTAGGAGCCTAATTGATGAGAAAACACACTTTAAAAAAATCTTAAATGTTCAGTATACAGAGATTTATGGAATAAATAAATAGTTTACAAGACTTAAAATTACATAGAAAACATAAAAAAAATCATGTTAAAGATGTAACATGAAACGTTTCTAAAATATATCTGTTGATAAAATCAAATAATCTAATTTCACCATTGTAAAATCCAATCAAGCAATTATAGCGATGCACGATAAAGAAACATTCTGGATGCAAAGAACTCTGTATGATCGAAAGTCCAAATTATAAAAGGGCGTAAAAGGCGTTATTATTACGTTCTTTAAACTTTACTTACACTGAAGACGAGAACCTTTATTAAAAACATTAAAGGCAAATGACATTTTATGCAATTATATAACAGATCAATGCATAGCTTAGAGTCTAAAGTTTGATTACGTTTATGAAACCATTGGTCTATTGTGTATTGTTTAAATGATTTATGTGCTAAACGTTTCAATCTAAAGTCACCATTTAGGTTATATAAAGTGACAATTACAATACTTTATTATGGAGACATCACATTCATAAATCATCTCTGGATTACATTTAATTTTTATTAATTCATTTATCTGAATTCAACATATTAAACTATTATAGTTTCGAAATCCTAGTTTAAGACTCTACCTATTTTCTTGTCAATTATTGAACAATTAATGGACACCTTCCGCCTTCCATTGTTAAAATCCTTTTTGATAAGTGTTCAATAAATGTTTTTATCTTTTCATCTGATGTTTAATGTCATGTACCATTGACATCTATTTAAAGATTTTATATAAAAGTAATACTGAGTAACTTTCCTTTATATTCCCGCAGCCTCGGTCACAATACCGAATGTGATTTTTCACAGAATGCTAGCTTTACGATCTCATTGGAGTACATGCGTTTCTTAATACGGATTTTATCTGATTCATTTTGCTCAGCTATAGTGTTTTGTGTACTGTTGTTTGTGTTTTGTCTTTTTGTGGGTTTTTCTGTTAGTCATTGTGTTACCTGTTTGTCATGAAGTTTAAGTTTTTCTACTTAATAGCGACATCGTATTTCTGACTTTTCCTAAAGCCAATGTTATTATACCATAACTGTTCAGGTAAACATAATCTTAGCAATACAGAAATCTCAGTTAGAAAACATCAACTTATAACCTTTCCTTGAAATTTCATGAATGTGTTATAATTTTCTTTACTTTTAGTATTTGAAGTTGGTAGTTTGAACTACAATTGTGTTTGAGGAGTTCCATTTTCAACATTTTCTATTATGAAATGTATTTCAGTTTAAAATATTTCAGATTATGTGTTTTTAGTAAATGTCGTTAGATCCTTACGGACGCCATGCCGTCATTAAATATAATCAGATAGCCTGCTTTTTTCTATTATATCCTTAAACAAAGTCAATTTCCTTATATTGAAAGCTATTATTTTGTGTTTACCAAAATTCTGCTAATTTTGTGCAATTTTGATAAATTGACGGCTATAGCATGTTGTATAACAATTCTCTAAAATAAAGCCATATATAAATGAAAAGATGTGATATGATTGCCAATAAGGTAACGATCTACCAGAGACAGAATATCGAAGAATTTCATAGCAATTGCAGGTCACCATAAGGCCTTCAACAATAAGTGAAACCCACACGAAATAGCAAACCTACACATGACAAATGTAAAACAATTTAAACGAGAAAAACAACTTCCTGATTTATTTGCAACGAATTCTATTACACAAGTATTGCAGTTCCCGTCTTATAAAATTAACCTTTCCTTATTTCATTTATATAAGTCGATTAATCATAGATTCGAAGTTGTGAGCAATATGTGCAGCAGTGTATTGTTAATTGCTGTAGAAATGACAAAGCCGATCCCATTTAACAGTTAAAGTGTATGAAATTGTAATATTATATTTTGACTTCAAGTAGTGTTTCTACATGTTTTGTTCTCTATCATATCAGATTCATATCACAATTACTTATTGTAATATCAGACGAGTTTCTGACAAATAGATAACTCGTTATAGAGAGATATTTTACATTTAACATTGATATATGACCATGATTGAAGATAAGGATGGAAAAATGAGTCATCATTCAACTTAAATTACAGGGTGACCCTTTTCACAAAACATTATCATATTCAATAAAGGTGGACCCGTGGCGTTTCTTTTAATTACAAAGAAGAAGAAGTAGGTTGATATTTTATAATACTGGTATAATAGGGTAAAGTGTATTTCTGTATTGATTTGTATTGTATCTGTCATAGAATAATGGTATGTATGTGTATGCCTGTCCGAAGTCCGTGGTTTTGTGTCATGTATGTAATTTTATGATTACGGGAAAGAGTGGGATTGTGTGTAGGATAAGTGAAACATATCCTTTGCCATCTATCTCGTAATTTCATGTTAATGCCCGATACATCTACCAAAGACGTTTTTAGCCTCTAAATACTAAACACCATGGCAAGAAAGAAAAACCATAAACAGATCAACATTTAACAGAAACATAGGACTTATATAAACCCTGAAATATCAAGTGTTACAATTCTTTGAATCAGAAAGTTAAAGAGTTTCTAGTCCACAAGCAAATGTTTGAAAAATTGAAAAAAATATCATTGATTGATTAATTTTGTTCAGTAAGCAACCGACTTCCACTTTCAATTTCTAAACGTAAAATAATAAAGAAGATCATCTGAATAGATATACACTAGACATCGGTAACTTTAATGTTTCATATCTTGACTTTCACATTATTTTCACAGTGATGATTGTCTTAGGACTCAATTGTATAACAAAAAGAGGACGTGAATACTATAACTATAGTGAATTGTTTAGTTTTCATTTTGAAACATTACAACAGACCTTGCATATGGGGAGTGTTACTTCTGGTAGATATGGTATTCCATGGCTTGAAATTTATTAGGGTTGCTATTCAAAAGAAAGACGGAAAATATAAACAAAATTGTTCTCACTCCTACAGTTGACGTCAATTCTCCGAAACGTTTCAGATATAATCATGATAGTGCATGTTTATCATTATGGGAAATATATTTTGCAGATAGCCATGGTATGTCACATGTAATATCCTCATCTTATCCTGCATTCACCCATTTTATCAATGGAGAACGTTGAGAGGCAATAATCAAAGATTTCTTTTCTTAACCAAAACATACACGTTTGTATATTATTACATTTTTCTTTTGTGTTAGTAACACGTACCGTTGTGCTGTTTATTACCGAAAATGACGTAAAACATCTCAACTGTCGAGCACGTACCTCTTATACACGTCATCCAGTGCTTGTTTAATATGTTATTTATTGACATACTATTGTTAATGCTTTGTTAAAAAAAAATATATTTGTTATGATTTATTCACGACTATAAAATGTCATTGCACCACAAATTTATTATTATTTGATTTCACTTTAATGCATTTTTTTGTTTAAAAAATAAGACTAATTGTTCATCATGTTAACATTTAGTTAATTTTATTGCCAAAATTCTCTAATGCACAAAAAGACAGCAACTGATTCCTACCATTATTTGTGTGATAAATAATGATCTCTTTTTTTTTACGTTAATTAAATCTTCAGTAGAGATCTTACACTAATTTAATTTAATAATAAGGTCTTGGAACTTTCCTGGAGAAAAAATGGTTTATATCTTTTGACGAAAAGAAGATTGCCCTAGGCCTTGTAGATATATTATGATTAAAACTAGTGTACTAAAACCTTAATATCCGAGCAACAAATGATACCATCAACCTGAAGTGGCCCTTGAATGACTGTTAAACACCATACTATGTTATAAATTATTCGCTGTCGCCCGAGTCAATTATGTTTAAAGAGACTTGTTTTTATGTTTAACACCTTCTTGAAAGATACTCTTGAATGTATTTTACAACACATTTAACTGCATAATTGAAATTTGAGAGCTTTGAAAGATTATCTGTAATTGAAAGTAGTAAATAATTCGTTGGTATTAAAACTATTTATCATTTCGTGGTAGTTAAATTAACGTTTAATAAAAGTGCATAATGATTTTAACAAGCTCGTTCCAATAATTTTATTTTCAAAAATATTCATAAATAATGAGTGTGACGATCTCAATATCTTTTTTGTTATCATCAACAATGACAACGCGCGATAATAACTTAAATTTGTTTTCGTTAAGATTGAAAAGTTTTTATTAAATAATTTTGAGTTATTTCGAAATATGACCAACTTGATTTTATACATGAAAATTGTGTTATTTGCATACTAATCCAAGGATGTTTAAAATCTAGGATGAAATAATATATCTTTCAATTAATAATGCACATTTCAATATTTCAATTTTAACAGTCTAGTTCTTTCTCTCTTATCGAACATCATTACTAATCTAGAGAGCAGTTTCATCTATATTATATACAGTGTGTAACATTGTTCGTAACATAAAATTGAAGACTGAATTATGAAATAACTTTTGCATGGATGATTATATAGGAAATCACTGAAGCATGACTGGAGAGGGCCTCTCCTTTAGGACAGTAAGCGCCCCACCCCCTTATGAAAAGTTCTGTAACCGCCACTGATCAAAGCGGGATATTCAAAGTTGAACTTTCAATTATCCACATGATGATGATGGTTATCGTCAAATGGCAAGTTAAATGCATATTTCGGACAGCATATTGATATGATACGAATTTTGAACCTTTAGTGTTTGGCAAGATTCGTGTTCTTATTGCTCGGTCAACTTTTTTTCTATGTTGTGTTTTGTGTTCTGTTCTTTTTCTATTTGTCGTTAACAGAAGTTCCACTTAGGTTTGCCTAGAATGAATCCTATAGTTATACTATCTAATTACGTGTACACAATATTTTTTCTCTTTGGAATAAATATTACATTTTGGTGTCGGATGTTCGGTACTACAAACAATTGTAATTAGTAATTTTGTACAAAAAAATATCGCGGACATAGTGACTGCTAAACATTGGAAAAAATCAGTTAAGATTACATCAACACAAATAAATATATATGTAGTGAAATATTAACTTCCTAATCAACGCTTATGTGAATCAGAGTAAATTCCAACAATCTGACACAGAATACACCAGATCTAGTGCGTCTACTCATGACATAGCGCAGCTAACCTTTTGAATTATTAACCCTCCATATAAGTTTTCTACTGTCTTACCAAATTGACCAAATACATGCAAGTCCAACATTAGATTATGAAAAAGAGATAAGCAAAAAATGTTACAGATTACCTGGTTTTGGAATGGACACATCATACTGTTGTGTACGAAAAACATTTCAGTTCTAAACACTGTTTGTTTTGATAATCGACATCAGTTTGTTTCGTTTGTCGGGAGTTTTTGTTTAACAGACTTTCGGGATTACAATGGGAAAAAAAAATTAAAGCCAAATCATAGTATTGAATAGTTCAAATATCAGTACGCATGTATATATCTCATTGATTTTGAAATATTGAAATGTATATATAGTTTCAGATTAACTTT
Source organism: Mytilus edulis (assembly GCF_963676685.1). Lineage (NCBI taxonomy): Eukaryota > Metazoa > Mollusca > Bivalvia > Mytilida > Mytilidae > Mytilus > Mytilus edulis. The sequence continues at coordinate 17,634,462 of NC_092350.1, forward strand.
TCACCTAGCAAATGTTTGGTGTGGTAAGTTGAAATGAAACTGCAAAAGAGACTTTCTCATTGAAAACATTCCATTTGCTTTCGGGTTTAAGAAGCAACATTGAAACAGCACTTTCAAACAATATACCTCCAAGGTAATACGAAATGTAGCTTGAATTATTACTCTTTTATTAAAGTTACAGTATAAAATACATCGATAAAGCTAAGAGTTCTTAATGTAGTATCATTATATGTACAAATGTTGTTGCACAAGATGCGAATTTGATTTTTAATAAGTCGATTGTCGAGGCCAAAGATTTTAAAAGTCTAAAATCTTACTTAAAAGGCGAAGGACTGATTATACAAAATTAGAAAACTAAAAAGTAAAGGCAAACCTGGACAAGGATTAAAGGTTTGCATGAGAGAATTACATTTCTGAATATTAATACATTTAAACGTTTAACTCATCTTTTCGAAAGCTTTATGAATGCCTACTTTGTTTGAAAACTTGTTATGGCAAATCTTTCAAATGTCAAATACATAATCACGTTCTCCAACGTGCCTACATTAAGCTGCATTAATGTCTAAGTAAAATGCATGCAACGTAATACCATTTATAGAACCAAACAACTATCCCAACGTTTGTTACGCGTAAAAGTAGTAGTTACTATTTCAATCTATGTAAAATGTTCACTAAAAAAACATACAGTTAAGACAATTTGCCGCTGGAAAGATTAATGATATTGCGTTTCTTAATACTAACCTTAAGAGCTCGAATATCAGCTCGGCAATTCGGTCTCGCTTGATTGTTAGATAAAGTCAGCATAACAATGTGCCATTATTTTATAGGTCACAGGTAAGGAGAAATTGCGCCTTCTTTGCTAGGAACCTTTAGAACATTGGTTGTCGTGGTCTTTATTTTGCATTACACATTTTGTTTAATATGAGACTGTGTGTTATGTACTATTTGTTGTTTTTGGATGGAAAGGGTTAAAAACCTATCAGAGATACAAGGCTTATTAATAAGGCAGTTGCAGTTAAAGAAAGCTCAAATGTTAATAATCGATCATTACGACACACACTTATGGTTACAAAAAGCGTGAATCGGATGCCCTTTAAAAGGCGAAAAATATGTCAAAAGAACCAGCATCCCCTACTCTCCATGAATCACGCAGACCAGGACTCAACTCAAATAAGACAATAGTTATCCATTATCACTGAACTAATATACTTTTTTTTAAGGGGCCAGCTGAAGTCAGCCTCCGGGTGCTGGCATTTTTCTCTGTAGTGAGCACCCATTGGTGGGCTTCGGCTGTTGTCTGCCCTTATGTCGGGTGGTTGTCTCATTGACACATTCCCCATTTTCATTCTCAATTTTAATCTTGCAAACTACACATAACTTTACTGTAACGGTGTCTTAAATTCTAAAACCACGAAAACAGGTCACTAGTGAGTTGAGACACATACACATTTTGTAAGTGAACTAGTTGGATGGTGACATAAAAAAAGCCTATTTAGTGTCCACTGTGATTGTTTTCCTCATAAAATGTCTCTGTAGGGGGGGAAATCCTGTTAATGGAGTCAATATACTGTGAATAAGCACGAGCGAAGAATATTTATTCATATATGTTAAGGCTTTACGAGGGGATATACGTTTAGAGGGTCAAATGAGATGCACACACTCACTAAAATGGATTATTGAGTGATAAGACATCATAAATATATCTGAAAATAAAATTAAAAAGAAATTTCAAGGACACTTTATCATCTTGCCTTTTTGGTGATTCGTCTTCAATTATGCTTCATCTAAGCATACAGGAATCAATCGACAATTATGAGTGCACGATAAGTACCAATTGGATTTCAGGCTGTGTGTTGTAATATAAATCCACCAACATCATCAAATATTGTGAATTTCAATAAGTGTAGTATTTTGATTATATCCTTGTTAGTGTATATGTTGTTAAAATCAGTACCGTTCTTCATAAAAGTGAGATTTTCCATTACCTCAAAGAAAGAGTTTGCATCTACAACGAATACCAAAGTTAAAGAGACACCTCTTTGTACTGAGAGGATGAAGTCGATCCAAATGGAATCAAATATCAGTTTTGTTATCAATGAAGATTGTGATTGAATGTTTTGAAGAAATCTATAGTATTTGAGAATCCACATATAATTGGCACATTTGTGGTTTAGTATACCTCTTTAAAATATTCATAAACCCTACCATACTTTTGTAATACTTTCTTGTAAATTTAGAAGAAAAGGGACCATCATCAAACATACGATATAATATTATTGAAAGTAATCCTAAAATGCTTATCATTGTACATAACTCAGATGATATCTTTATATGTCATCCTAGATCTTTTTCACATGTTTAAAATATTTAAATTCAATTTCTAACTGCTTAGCAGACAAAATATAGTCCAATGTTTGCATGTCACTTATAACAAACATCGGTGTTTACATTCTGTTGACCTTGTCGTAATCATTGCAAATTACTCTCAAATTATCACTTTCTCTTATTTGTGTTTTCAATTCATTCCGCTATACTTGCGTCATTGGTTGCAAATTCTGTAGTATCATTTGCAATGTGAACTGCCAAAAACATTTTTTTCCCCATTTGATTGCTTTTATGAATTAAACACTATTATGCGTATCTGTATATTAAGAAAAAGGTAAATTGAATTTTTTATTGTTTACAGTATAAAGAATCAAAGCAGACTGTTATTGATATCTTAATTTATTGTTTGTAGATATTCAAAAGTAAAATCTTTTTTTTTCTGTTTTCTTTGAATAATTGTCGAAATTGATGCACTTATTCTAGGACATTGCACATGTTAGATTTATCTGGCAAAATGAAAGTCGACAAAAACAAATCAAATATATTTTGAATGCCTTGTCAGATGGAATTATTATAATTTTTAAATTTTATAACTTGATTAAAATCTGGACTTTCCTTATAGTTTTCACATTTATTTTGTTTTGTTTAACATTCAATATTTATAAACATGACATTATTAACATAATAAGGATGGCTGGATATCGAAATTGTTGGTTTTGAAAGCTTTTCATCTTAGTCAATTCGGATTCCAACTGATTTGGTCTGAGCGCCAATAATAACACTTGTGCAGACGAAACGTAATATTGTGACATATAATATTATAACTGTATGTCACTGATGAGTCTTCACGTCTTATTCCAATAATAGAGCTTTTATTATGCTTGAGTTTTATATAGTATTTTATGTACTTTTTGTGTGGTTTGTGTTTCTGATCTCTAGTTTTATCTAGCAAAATAACGTATGACATTAACTACAATAAATTCTTGTATTTATTCCTTTTTGTATTGAATAAAATGTTAAACATGTTTTAATAAATAAACCTCTATTCAATAGGTATAATATGACATACGTTGTTTGCTCATTAGTATAATCCATAACAAAATAGACGATTTTAATTTTGAAATTATCCATCCCCCGTACCCAAGAAGCAACATATCAACTTTACCTGCATATGGGATTAACATTTTCGAACTCATCGGGTTATTATGAGCTTGTAGCTGCTATTCAGACTATGAAAACTTCACCTTTGTCCGAGCATAAAGTTGATGAACCAGGGATATGGCTAGAACGTCTCTTCCTTTTTTTTTTTTTTAAAGTATATCTCCAGATAACAAGACCTAGTTGATAAATGTTCCTTATAAACGTCAAAAATAATACATGATGGTGTTGAAGTATATATTCTTGGTATTGACGTTGTGTATCCTCTTAAATACGTGTTATAGTGTTCTTTTTTCGTCTTTGTAAATTAATAACTTAAATTTTTGGTCCATTTTAGTAACATCTTTTTAGAGTGGTTTGGTACTTATGCGTCCAGCCAATGTGGTGTTAAGCTGATGTAATGTTTTGTATTCCTGTCTTTCATTATGTTATGTGCTTTGTCTATATGTCATTTTGATTTCTTTGTTGATATGATTGTTTGCTTTATAGGGATTAAGATAATAACACGATGTTTACTGCTGTACCCCTATTTGAATGGTTAACCAATTATGTCTGTTTGTTTTGTTCACACATTGCTGTCAATATAATGGAGTTTTATGTTACCATTGATAGGTTTAGCTGGCTGTAAAACCAGGTTTAATTCACCGTTTCCTTCACATGGAAATACCTATACCTAGTCAGGAATATGACAGCTGTTTTCCAATTTGTCTGACGTGTTTTACCGTTTGAATTTGCCATTTGATAAGACACGTTCCGATTAGAGTATTGTGGAGTTCTATATTTTTGTTATTTTACTGTATACTCTCTGAATAATTACAGTCATTTCCCCATAATGAAACTTCAAGAATTACAATTATGTTACACCAGCATAAATAGTATACAACTCCCAGTTTAAACAATATACAAGGGCATTGTTCACTATAATACTTTAATGATTTCTTTGATTGTGGGTATTTGCCTTGACGAAGACTTTTAATGTATAGCTGTTTGTCATATCTTCAACATTTTAATAGATGCCATCCTGACAAGGTCGGCCACTTTGGACTATCAATTTGAACATAGCCATAATCACGCGCCTTGCCTATGAATTCATCGAATGTGGCTAGTCACTGCGTTTATGATTCTTATACAAAACCGGACCAATGGCAATAGTGAAGTTATCACTGCTTACATTTCAAAGCATCCGAGTTCTTTAATGGATTATGGTAAGGTTCGTTTTATGTATCCTCTGCTTTTCTAGTGATTTGTGGACCGTTTTAAGTTTGTATCTTTTCTTATGGTTATGCTAATGTCGTTCATTCTTTGATGTTTTCTTTATTGTCCCTTTGGTATCTCTGCTCTTTTTTTTAGTGCAAAATTCTTTTAAAATGAATTTATTCTTTGAAAAATATATCAATATAAACATTCTCGCGTAAAAAACACAACTAATAGGGAAGTTGAATTAAATAAAACCTTTCGTCTTTCAATTTTATTTTCAGGTATTTTACGAGTATCCTTTCGACAAGACATTAGACTTCCAGTCTTCAAATGATCGAAAATTCTTTTTATTAAAGAGAAATAATTGCTTTCAATAACACGAAGTTGGGTGGTAATTATAATATCAAATCACTAATAACTTAAGACTTAAGAAAAAAGGAGTAAAATTATTTGTGATTAAAAAAGTAAAATAACAATTTGATAAATAAAATGTTTTCACCTTATTTATCAATTTTACATACTTTAAAACATATGTATACCAAGGTTTGACAACTAGATCAGATTTCGTACAATTTTTAACAATTGTGTTGCATATTTTAAAAGTGCATAGACACTTAAAAAGCTAATTGTATAAATTAATGTATAGTGTGCTTAACATGCAATCAGAGTACAGCTCTTGTAAGTTATTTGACTATTCTGGTATGGACAATAATTGTTTGGCTTTATACATATTTTGATATGAGCGTCACTGATGAGTCTTATGTAGACGAAACGTGCGTCTGGCGTACAAAATTATAATCCTGGTACCTTTGATAACTATTGATAAATTATGAATATAAAGATAACTTGACAGAAATTAAATAATGAATAGGAAATGATTTGGATTTCAAATAAATTTTCATCATATTGAGATGAAGAACAGCAATACAAAGTGTGTCATGGATAAATGCCCCATATCCTTTGTTTTTTTTATTAGATGTAAAAAGTACACATATCAGTATTTATTTGAAGAGCACAAACGCCGTTACTGTAAAATCAAAGAACATTTTCCACCACAAGCACGAGGAAACTGTTTAAGGCTTCGTAATATTGTTGGTTTCTTCAATTGAATTTGTTGTTTTATCGATCATGACACTGTCTATTATTGTTTGTGGTATCCTTTCAAACGTTTGGTCATATGTAAGGTCTAGCTAGGTACAAGAGGTCACACTTTTTAAAATGTCTTGCAACAAACTTCTTATAAACCATCATGTGGACTCATCGCCTGTCATGTAATCTGTTTTGCCTCGATACGCGTGTGTTTCTATGAGTTTGACTGTCCCTCTGGTATCTTTCGCCCCTCCTTTTAAATAAAACCGGATTTGTAATAACATAAGCAACACGACGGGTGCCACATGTGAAGCATGATCTGTTTACCCTTACCTGAGATCACCTCCATTTTAGTTATCTTTTAAACGTGACGCGACGGGTATTGATAGTGGATCACAGCCAGTTACTCCTTTGCAGGACATAACGGATATTGTAGAGGTTCATTTTTCTCATCTTTTGTATAAATACTGTTTAATGTTTTTTGAACAAAAAGAATTAACATAATCTTTATTATAATGTAACATCGCTTGTAACGTTCATTTTGATTGGATAAAGTCACAAGTTTTCACGGCATCGATTCACATTTGGTGCTATGCAAATGTACGCGTATGCGCAGACGACGTATGGCAGATTTTAAATGTATGATTTGACGTTGTTTTCTTGTCGGTTTCATTAGAATGGAGATAACAATATTGTATTTTAAGCTTTGACAATTTTAATTGTTGACTTAATGGTTGCAAATACCCGTTTACTGGCTCTGCTAACACGTTGCCAGTAATTATAATTTGCGACCATCAAATCACCAATTGATGACGTCTGAGCATTAAATATAAAACAGTTTTTCCTAAATGTAAGTATTTAGGTCTTTTTTGTTTTATATTGATTTTTTTGGGGGGAAGGGGGCTCTGTGGCCAAGTGTTATAAGTAGCTCATCTACTTTATCAATGGCTTGTCAATTCTGAGGTTGTTAGTTCGAACCCGCACGTTTAAGATGCATTTACCCCGATTCTTGATTGACTACGATTGCCACTTTTCTTTCGAAGATTGGCAGTTCTACACGGGCACACCGACGTCATCCACCAATAATAACTGACCGGCACTAATTATCTTAAAGTTCCGAAACCGAAACATTATCATCACCATCAGCGTAATTTCATTCCTGTTTAGTCTGCGAATCGTCGGGTTGAATAACTCTTTAGAGTTGTTGACTGTTAGATTTTAAAATAGAAAATCTTGTGTATAATTTGTTTTAACGGCATTAGTAATTGATTATAAGCCTGTTACCTTGAACTATTTTGTATGTAAAGTAACAAAACTGTTATTGTCCGCATAATTCATATATCCTTTCACTTTAGAAAAAATTTAAGGTGTTATTTCTTTATTCTGATTTTAAGTAAGTGTTTTCTATTGTTTAACTTTTCAATTGACATATGACGTTACCTAAAGCTGCTAAATTGTACGTCCTTTGTGTTCTAGTGAAGAGTTGTATCATTTTGAATCATACTTAATCTTCTCATTCTTGTAATGCTATAAGTGTTGTATATTGATAGTTCATATAGATCTATAGTACTGGAGTAAATATCTTATAAACTTTAAGAACAAAATTATCATGTCATATTGCTGATGTACGTTTACTTATAAAAAAAGATTGATAAGATGTTTTTTTCTTGAATCTGATGACATTACGTCAATGTTTTGATATATTTAAAAACATCCTTTTGAAGAGACGATTATTATTCATAACTTTCACTGAGAACTGGAACTGCACTTTCTATACTGTAATGAACTTCTCAATAAAGACTTAATAGATTAAAACTGCTTATTAGTATTTACTTTTCATATGTTGAGAAATAAAAACTTCGAAGAAAATTACTGAAAGCATCATGACTATTGATGTGATAAATACACAAGGGAGTGTTTGCACTAATTCAATTTTAATTCATGTTTATGCCTTATTTTTTTTATTAAAAAAAACTATATACATGCTTACAAATTAGCAGTAATCTGTTTTCATATCGGTAAATATGATTATAAAGTATCAAAACGGATGAGAAATCATACTGAATAAATCCATACTCATGGCTCATTTGGTGATCAGTAATAGGGAATCTTTCACATCCTGCTTGAGTAAGTAACCTATCAATACTTTACTGTGAATTTGATACGTATGAATATAACAACTTTAAATTTGTTTATTTGTATTACGAACTCTATTATGGCATAATTATAGCAAATAATCGTCGAAGTTATATTCTGTTAATTGAATTGAGAACTATAATATGTACCTAGGTAAAGTCATGAAGTGCAATATTACAAGAGCTAGAATACTTTGTACCTTTTTTCAAGATCGAATATAATTTGTTGAATTGATTCAGGACCTTGTAGGAAAGGTTTTGACAATGTTATATACTAGTAATTGACCAGCTATGATACGTGTATGCTAAGATGATTCTGCAAAAAAAAAAAATGTATATCAAAATACGTATATCAAAGAGGTTTGTATTGAAAAGACTGTAGCATAACAAGCTCAAATTATTAGTTTATCCTCAACGCTTAAATTAAAGTGTCATTTAAATTTCGGATCACCTGTCCAAAGTTAGCTTTTGAGCAGAAATTGACTTTAAGGATGACACAGCAATAAAATTCTATAATCGATCAATTAAATCATTTTTAATCACATTCAGATATAATATGTTCTTCTCATAACATCCATTTTCATCGACTGTAAGATGTATACTTTAATTTTGGTGGTAAGTCTGTTTTAGAGTAAGCGATACTTGTGTGGATTCCTTATTATTCGTTGAATAATAATTTTCGATGATTTCGTGGGTACACGTAAATTACGAAATAAAATTACCAACGAATAATTAGTTTTTGAAGGTCCGTATAAAGACACCACGAAATAACTAATCCAGTAGCATTATTGTTTTCCTGAAACCAAGAAAATTGGTACCCACGAAAATAAAGCATTCCGCAGTATGTAAGTTTAATACGTATAAGAAGAGAGCCGATAACTGATTAACTACCTTTATATTTTAGCCTTCCATTATTATGTTTAATCTATTATTTTTCATCCTGTTGTTTTAAAGAGGGTGTAAAACATTTAGACGTTTTTAGTATGAATGAGCTTGTTGAAGGTACTAACAGTTCAAACATATTTGCACCTATATGATGCCATATTGTTGACTTTTATTAGTGCTTCAAAATTCCTTCTCACGAGTTAATAAACATATCAATATACACCGTCGGAAATTGAAGATTTAAGTTATTAAATGTAGCAGAAAGTGCTTTACTATTATTTTATGGTGCGTTAGTAAAAGGGTCAAAATATATTGCGTATCTTTTTCTTTTCTTTTGCAAACTTGGATAAATTTACCAACTCGTCGTCATCTTTTGTAAAATCCTGAATACCAAGCAGGAGGTGTCAAGTGTTTTTTCCGCATTATAAATTGGACCGAGCTGAAATAAATCATTGTTTTAGCTGTATCATCACATATATTGTGTTATTCAATACGTAATTGAATATTTCATTCATTGTGTTGTATAGAATATTTAAATAAGACGACGAAACATTATCTCTTCAATAAATAAAAATGGAACTCAGATATTGATAAATTGCAACATATTTGCATACAAGGAACACTTATATTGCTTTTAAAAACATTAGAGAAACGTTCTGAATGAATATTGTAGAAACTATTATGTTACCATTCTTATTTGAATGAAATTGAATCTTATAATTTTCATTGAAAAAAGTAATAATTTTATTTTTTGTTTAACCGTTTTTCACAAGCAAGCAAAATATTTCTGCCGCAGTTTTCAACTCATGTTAAGTGATGAGTTGGAAAAGGGAACTAAGGCCAACATATTGTTTTTAAATGACATGTACCAAGTCAGAAAAATGGGCATTGTTATATTATACTTTGTTTCTCTGTGTGTTACATATATGTGTTTCTGTTGTGTCGTAGTTCTCCTCTTATATTTGATGTGTTTCACTCAGTTTTAATTTGTAACTCAGATTTTTTTTCTCATCGATTTATGAATTTCGAACAGCGGTATACTACTGTTGCGTTTATTTATATCTCATACATTTAAATGTCTTGATAGTTTGGTTGACGAAGGCCTTAAATGAATATTATTTAGTTTTGGTTATGGACTGTGTTTACAGCTATGTCATTTGGTCTCCTAATTGATATTTAAACGTCTTCTCATCTATATATATATATATAGTGTAGCTTTAGTCTTTTCCTCACCTAAATAGGTTTTTGCCAACGAAAACAAAAGAGAACTAAATAAGCTACTTCCTTTTACACTGAGAACAATATCAATTGTTTCCCTTGCAGTTATAATTTTTCATTTACCTTGTCTACACTTATCTATAATGGAGCGTCACTGATGGTCGTAAAATTCAGCAAAAGTAGAAAATGCAATATATATACATAATGCAAAAAAGTCACTAAAATATATGATTTGATTTGATTTACCGCCTGCACAATATGTGGTTTTTATATAACCTACATCAGACATTCGTGATGTCTAACTATTGTTTGTAACAAATACAAATGCTCTTATATTTAATTATTTTATTTGATGCCATAACGGGTATTGGTTTAGAATTAACATTCTATTGAAAATTTCAAACCACCTGTTGCAATGGCGTGTACAATGAGGAATTTAGGTTTAGATTTCAGTATACATATTAAGAGATATTATCTTATAGACGATGTATTTGTCTTAGATGACGTCTGTGTATGTTTAAAATATACATGTGTCAATGACTTAGCTTGACTACCTAATCAACAATTCGTTATTTTTGTGGCTTTTTAATTATTTGTTACCTACCTCCTTTTGTTTTAATCTACTGTATCATATATAATTTGAAAAAAGTAAGATATGCATTGATAGATGGAGGCAATAATCAGCATATAAATGATAAAAATTAATTAATGCAATAATTGAAATTAGAACAGGAAAAAATAACAAATATATAAAGAGAAATGCAAAATGTTAAAGTTTGAAAAGACATACAAATTATACAAAAATGCTGTAATTTAAACTTAAGTGTACATTTATATTTCTTCATACATCACTATTTCTATTTGCAACTGTGTTATCAAAATACAGGGTAAACAAAAGATTGAATCTAAAAAGCTAATACATTGATTATATGAATTCCTTAACATACCGGTATGATATGTATATGCAAGGAATTTCAAAATACGATGCATTTATTATACAAGTCATCAATTATATAAATCCTCACATATCAAAAGGAGTTTTGAATGGATTAGTAACAGTTCTTAATAAAAACTACAAACTATTGTTTTATATCATTCAAAAATGGTTACTTTATCTTGCAATCTAGTGCGTAATTGTATACGTAGATGATTATATGAATACAATATTCAGATTAGTCTGGGGAACTATATTTAAACTTGATATAAATGACAAATATATACACATGCAAACTTGATATGGTCCGAGAACACAATTAATCCGTAGTGCATTTCTTTTAGAACATAAATGAAAATAAAAAAAATCCCACCTGCGCTTTCTCAAAGAAACTTTTACAGTGTGTTGTACTACTTTTGGGACAAATTATATCAAAATTATAGAAAACTTCATCGGCTCTTACTCAAGATATGGACAATTTTATGTTTAGGGCGTCTTGAAATCTTTTGACAGCTTCCGAAGTGCTAATTTTCAACCTTTTTCAGCTGGACCAAATCACTACTTGCCTTTAAAATTCTGGACCCAAATTTTTTACAGTGTAATTTCACTCCCCTACTTGCAATTTGAGGCATTAAACATGGAGAAATAAATTTGGAAGGGGTGTAAAAATTAATGGCAAGTAACCCACTGTCAACACTAGGGACTATATTCGTGAACAACGAAAATCAAGGGACGACAATTGTGGTCTCGGACCATATAAATGACAAATATATACACATGCAAACTTACAATTTTCTTTATATTTTATTCTAAGGAAATGGAACTCTTTTTCAATAAATATTTTCGTTTCTTTCCTGAAAGGGTCTTGCACAATTCACGCCTTGTCTTTTCGTTGAACTTTTTTTCGATATTCACGTAATAAATAGTGGTATCAATACATAATTATGTGCTTATAATTTTTTTCAATGTATGGATGCTGGTTTTAGTAACAAATACATTGCAAATAAAAGTAGCATATCCGTGGACAATTGTGACAAAGATATTTATTTCATAACGTTATTCCGAATCATGATGGCGTCAGTAAAATAATCAAAAGAATGGAGCCTCAACTTGACCATGTGTTGTCTACTAGGTATAACACATAAGACAACAATTGATAGACACAATATTTTGTCTATCTAAATATAAATATGCGTGTAACCAGACTGAAAGGTTGATTCATTATGAAGAAGATTGTCGATCAAATCGTTTTACATGCCTTAACAAGCTATGGGATGTTCGTTTTGATGTTTATAATTGTGCTTCTTGCTTCAACTCGTTTAAGTATCATATATCAGTCATGCCTTGTATTTATATAAGCAATTCCCTCTAAACGCATGAATCTAAACAACTAATATAGCTACAATTTTATAAATGTTTTAATTGTAAAGATACTAATATATGTCAATTTATATTAAAACTTATGAAATTTAAATTAGTTTTAAATTCGTTTGTGTATAAAACTGAAACAGGATAGGGGTAGTATTATTATTTTTATTTTTGGCAAATATAGTAGGTGTATACATTATTGCTAACATCATCAAAGTAACGTTTCGTCATTTAGTATAATCGTGTGGGAAACAACAGTTCCTGGATAAGCAATTGACGTAGCAAATTTGTCACATATTATCGCTTTAAATCGTTCGGAGATGGTACCTGCTTGATCAAATGTTTTTCGTTTATAGTTAATGTATATGACACGAATGCCATTTAAAAAAATAAATGTATTACGTTTTTTGAACTATAACTGCTATTTATGTACTGAGATCTTAAAACAGATAACAGAGTGCGTTTTCCTTTGAGTAAAACCTCAACCCTGACACAATTCTAAGGATCTGTATGAGGAAAATGTTTGTCAATATGTATTGCTTTCCGATTGAAGATCCAATATTGCACAAAATGAAAAAAAAAAACCCAAAAAATCAGAAAATAAAGCCTTACAAGCTCGAACCCAAATCAAAACCAGGTCTGGGTAGGAAGAGGAGTCAGCTCATATTATCACAGAAAGAAATTAATTGTCACCCGTCACGTTACTAAAATCCGGAGATAATATGAATTTATTGTAGATTTATGGAAAACCAGCATGTTGCTAGGAAAAATGATATGTATACATGTATCCGTAGTCATATGCGACACAGAAGTGCAAACTCTAGAATATAGTATCAACTGGACAAATGGACTACAAATTTAAAGGCAGAAATTGCTCAAATCTTGCTACACAAGTACAAAAGTGCAGAATGGGATAATTAGATTCGTCTCGTTTGTTGAACATTTCAGAACTAACCCGACATTTAATGTCAATTTCCTTATGTCAAAGTACGAAAAAGCGTTACTGTATATCTTCATTTTGCATTTGCATTGCATATATGATCCTATTTCAAAGTTATATCCTATATTTTTTTTTATTCACAAACAAGTGACCAATTTCGTGTATAATGTTTTCAATACGAAACAATTTTGCACAATACTTGTTTTATAAATTGTGAAAACAAGCACTTTGTCCACTACTTTTTATCATACATATATATAGCATTATAGAAAATTTTATATTTTGGGAAAACATGAAAAATCTCTTTTTCATAAACTCCAATAGTTATACAATTTTAAGAAAAAAAAGTGTTTTTTTCTTTATTTGCCTAACATGAGAAAAGTAAAGAAGTCTAGTATACCTATTCACCCAGTAAAAAAGCAGTATATTATATTAAACAGTGATATGAAGGTTTACTTACTCTGTTTAATTATGTATTAAAATGAAGTAATAAAATGTTTATGATATTAATATGGTTGTTTAGATCTATGAACTGAAATGAAAGAATACTTCAAAGATATTATCTTTTTTAATATTTCTAAATGCGTCCGATCTTCCCATGTTATGTCTCATTTGACTTTCACTACAGTACATGATGCATATTATATTAGGTGCAGTGTCTCAAATTAATAAAGATCCAAAAGATTCGAATAAACCTTCACATAAAATTATAGCGAAAATTTATGTAGCATTGTGTTGAATAAGCCGTTTTAAATACGATTAAATACGCATATGCACCTGAAGCCCTCAATTTATTCATTTAGATATTTATCTTTTCAGGTCTTTATTGAAATGGATAAAATATAAACAAGGAGGAAAGACGGAAATTGCACAGCTTTATTTCCAATAGATATTTATCTTATTGAAGGAATATATGAGATATCATTTATCATGAGTTATCAGATCAATCATAAATCAGAAAACGTAATATTTTTATATGTGGTAGTGATTTAAATATTCAGGGTACTTTGGAAAGTGAGTGTATCTCATTGATTCAACATTCTACAAACTGTTATTTTCCATTTGACTTCTATATGCTTGCTAAAACAAACAATTCTTTTTAAATCCGTTTTTAAATCACTCTTTTCCCCTAGATATATGTTAGTATATGATATATGATTATTAATATCATAATTTGTGGTTTATGATTTTTTTTTAAATCCAATAAGGTATCTATGATATTTTTATTTTTTGAAGGGTAGAAAGTAAAATTACAAAAATACTAAACTCCAAGAAAAATTCGAAAGGAAGGTCCCCAATTAAATGGCAAAATCGAATGATAAAACACATAAAACGAATGGACAACAACTGCTATATTCCTGACTTGGTACAGACATTTTAAAATATAGAAAATAGTGGATTGAACCTGATTTAATAGCGTTAAACCTCTCACATGTATGACAGTCGCATCAAATTTCATTATGTGTACAACGATGCGTGAACAGAAACAGACATCATAGATAAAATTGTCAAAATATGGGTACAGCAGTCATCACTGTTTCACAATCTCAAAACAAACAAATATTTAACATAGAAGCACAAAAAACATCTATCAAATTTAATAACCTCATCCATTGCTTCGCGCGTTTGACGTCAGAAAATGTAAACGTCATAAGGGGAGAAATATGAAATAATATTGTGGTTCAAAGTATTTAAAAAAAAAATAATTGCACATAGGCTATGGTGGTATACATGGTTAGAAAATCAAACGTTTTTTTTTAGAACGAATTTCAGAAAAATTATCCAGAAGCTCTTAAAATTTTTAAAGAATCCACATATGGTTAAAACTACTTCGCGAGTAAAATAATGTTGTCGTTCAAAGTAATTATAATAGGAAAATAACAGATTGGCATTATAATAGAACATTAACATAATGACGCGATCTTTAAAAGTACAGAGCCACGTCATATGTACCAATGTAAAGAAACACAAAAAGTCAGACGTGCAAAACACACCAGCAAAAATAAAAGATACTACATACACATTGACGAGATATATAAGTACCGAGCCACGTCAAATGGATATCACAGAAAACAAACCAAACAGTAAGAGTAAATTTAATAATTAAACAAAGAGAAATAAAAGAACAATATAACGCGTTATTAAGATGATAAACAACATCAGTACGCAGAATCTATATATCCAGATGACAATGCATTATTTGTGAAGTTGAAACGGAATATTTATCAACAAGGGTTTGGTACCTTCCGATGAACGTATTTCGAAGAAGAAAAAACGAGACGTTCTTTGACATACCCCTGGTTCATCAACTTTCTGCTAAGACACTGGTTAGTTCATGAAGTAAGTATAAATAGTGTAACTCGTCCTTGTATGTAAGTAGTTTGTTCAACTGAATGTTACAATTATCCTTAATATATATATATATATAATTCGCGGTCATCATATGCCCTATTAACATTTTGTAGATAAACAATGTTGCACTTGAATGGGGTGGTTGAAAGGGGGTTCAGTGATTGACTGAGAGTTTTAAAATATATATCAATTTCAGTTAATGCAATCAGTAGTAGCATGCCCTGTATTTTCAAAACAAAACAGGGGAGGGGTTAAATTTCCTTTTTGTTAATGTTAGGTGGAAATACAGTAGAAAGGAAAAAATAACATTATACCCTTATGAAAGTTAAACACAACATGTTAACATCTGACTTTTCAACTGATTTTTATAGTTTGTTATTATGTTGTAATGTTACACAACTGTAATATGGGAGGGTAGGCTCTTTCAAACATGTTTAACACCACCACATTCTGTATGTATGTGTCTCTCCCAAGTCAGAAGCATGTAATTCAGCGGGTGTCGTTTGTTGCTGTGAATCTAATTTGATTTTTTAAAAATTATTTTCTACAAAATTAGGCCGTAAGTTTTCACGTTTAAATTGTTTTACATTTGTCATTTCGGAGCTTTTTTTATAGCTAAGTATGCAGTATGGGATTTAATCAATGTTGAAGGCCGTACGGCGACCTATAGTATGCCATTTGGTGTTTTGGAAAGTTATGTCATTGGCAATTATACTTCTTTTTCCTGTTTTTGTATAGAAAAACAAAACTGAGAAGTATTAGGTCGGTTTATGAAAACAGATAAAATGTTAAGAAAAATTAAAATTACTAAAATACTGAGGAAAATTCAAAACGGAAAGTCCCCAATCAAATGGCAAAATCAAAAGCACAAACACATCAAACGAATGGACAATATATTTAAGATATTTAAGTTGAATACTAATTCAGGCGTTGTTTAGAACGCTTGTCAACAATCTGATAAATTTTTATAGTGTACGGTTCCCGGTTTGTACTTTTAGCTTATAGATTCCATTAAATGCACAAATAGAGTAAAAAGTGTTATTATGAATAAAGGAAAGTATGGTGTGTACTTTTATTTTATACGAGTTTGCACAATATAAGGAAATTCACTATACCTTAAGTTTATTGTTTGTCAATGATACAAGCAAGGTCGATATGAAGTCATATACATGTAGATTATTTTCAGATAAATTCAATGAAGAAAAAAAGATCTAAAATATGGACTACTTTATATATATATATATGCATATCAATCTTGATTGTACATAATTAATGGACCAGTTAGACTCGAAATTCATGTAATATCTTTCTCAGAGGAGGTTACGAGGAACACAATGTTACAATTACAACTAATGATATTATTCTATTTCTGATATTGTATAAAGAATACAAAAAAATGTAAAACAAGATTTATACTTCTGATAGCATTTTAATAACTGTAAAGATCAGTGATTAATGAGAAATCCTGGTTCAAGTTTATAAGAAAATATTAATTTGTACATAAAAGATGAATTCTGATTATTTTACAGATTACAGCTTGTGAATACAGAGAATAAAAAATGTTGCATAATTCATAACTAATGAGAGATAACCTTGTTGTTATACTACAGAGTAGTACATATGACCTTCACATACGCATCATGTTTAGGTCTACATCAATAGTGTTTAATTTATACTGGTTCATACGAGTTTTGAAAATATATGGGTTGAACATCAACGAGACAGTATCTAAATTCTGTTTTGAGAAATAACAAACATTCAGTGATTGACTGATCTAGATTATACCCATATAAATATAAAGTTTGGTGTTGATGACTGAGGGTTGATAATTTCTGTTTAACAACTTCACCTCTTTTTTAGACTCCGAGTTTTACCTTTTTGTATAGGCACTTGATAATTGTTAAAACTGTCTGTTATCTTCATGTTTGCTTTTGATGACTAGTGTTGCTGGGCTGTTGTCTCAGTGACGTCTGCCCTTTCTTCTTGAAATGTACGTATACTATGATATACGTCTCTTTTTTTACATTGCAAATATGGTACGTTAGAGAATAATAGTAGAATATAAACACCAAATGAATCAATTTCATAAACAGGTAACAGCAAACAACCAAACCAACACACCAACAACGATAATTGGTGAACAAGGAAATTATGAAGTGATAATTCAGTGGTTCTTACTGATAACCTTTTGAGTAGAGTTATTTAGTTCAAAGTATACCTCTATTGAAAGCATACATGTATCACGGATACAGATTGAAATTTTGAATAAATTGCATTTAAAAAGTCTCAAGGTTACTATATAATAGTCAAGACTATGAACTCTAAATTTATAATTTAGCTTATTAGGTAACAAGTAAAGTATGTCATTAAGTGTGTCTGTTCGGTGGTCGTTTTGTTGACAATTTGATTTTGTTGTTAAAAGATTATTTTTGATGGGTGATTTTGTAGCTTTGTTTTGCTGCAACACCAAATTCCAGACTTTTATTTATAATGAAGGAACAAATGATCGTGCACAAATGTTTAACATGGCCGTAAATTTGTTTTACTGTTGCAAGTCGATTCGTGTAGATCATTTCCTGTTTTACATGTTATTTAATATTTGTCTTTCTCCATTTTGAATTTTAGAATACCAGAAACCAACCGGTCTAGATCTTTAATAAAATGGGTAATTAACGACAGTAGTAGTCAACTCATGTGTAAGAATTTTCATTTCAATATAGAAAATGACTTGTTTTATCATATTCATTTTACAAAAGAAAGAATTCTTTTGATTGAATAAATTTTTTCTAACTTTGCCACATAAGGGGAGACAACTTAAATGTAAGAGCAGATAATTCAGAAATAGTTACTTTTATAATAGAATGTGTTAGGAATTTACCTATTTTATTATGAAGTAAGAAAACGAGTTCCATTACCCCAGTTTTCTTTTTCTATCTGAAAGAATAATGTAAGAGCTATCTTCTCATATGTTATCTAAAAATTCAATGGTGTAGTTTTCGTTTTATAAAAGAAAAAGTGGATTTTCCATACACAATCTATACATAATCTGTCAATCTTGTACAACCTGTAGCGTGAAAATAAACCCCTTTATCCATTCTTTTTATATATTTTTTTTTAAAGAACATGATGTAAACTACATTTTGACAAATTTTCTGTTTTCTAATGTAGATACCCATCTACCTTAAGCTTTGTGTTGCTTCCTTTTTAATATTTCACTTTTGGTTTTGTAAATGTAAGTTGCGTTGTTTCATATTTCAACCTATCCTTTTTCCTTAAAATATTATATACCAAGTCAGGAAGATGGCAGTTGTTAATTAATAGTACGTTTATATGTATATTGCAATGTTGTTTGTTTATTTGTTGTATTTCAGTGTTCTGTTCTTTCTTTGTTTTCCTCTAATAAATGGTGTGTTTCCCTCGGTTTTAATTTGTAACCCGGATTTGTTTTCTCTCAATCGATTTATCAAATCTAAACAGCGGTATACTACTGTTGCCTTTATTTAGTATCGAAAATTAATTCGCTTTTTAAAAATGGTGACCTTGTGATGCTATTAACAGACTTTATTCTGAAAACTTACCGGTAATATCAACCCTATAGTATCTTAAAATGTGAAATAACATGAATTAAAAAGATAGAATAAACTGGAGATTTGAATAATTAGTGCCATAAGGAAGGAATGAGTATCATATTATATATCGGTGTCCAATCTTCATTATCAAATGTCAAACAGCAAGACTATGTAGCAAAACATGAAACTATACACTTCATTGTAATTTTCATAATTATGAAATTATTTGTTAATAAGATATAAAAGATATTAAGTTAAGGTATCATCATATCTATTTTATGATGATTAATGAGCGGTATCAACAATACAATTTGGATACATATTCTTTAGAATATTTAACATAGATGTGAATTATGTTATAGTACAATGTGACAGCATTACATTGATGTTAACGGAAACAATACACTGTATATAAAACAGCAATGATAACACAATATCGTCCTACTATGAATTTAATCCCAGAAGAAGGCATCCAAACAGCTGAGTATGCTGAATATATAAGTAAACATGACATGGCACATGGTAAAATTCGTTTTAATTGAAAATTCGTCGATTAATGATTGTTTCGTTTTTAAATGTTTCACATTTTTTTTTATCTTAATACATGCATAAGGTATGTATTTTTCCATACGGTAGAGTTAGATTGGTTGAATGTACATCATTTGAATTTATTTAATAGTTGTCTCATCATACAACCTATCCTAGCTTTATATTAGGTGCTACGAAAACGTGCCAGTTGTAGTCTAACGATTTTTCAAGGTTGTATTAACTAGCGAACGATAGTTGCTGAAAAACTTCTAATTGAAATAAAAACTAAATGGAGATCATATACAAACAGTAAAAGGTAGTAAATGAGTTTAAACAAATGGTTACAAACATGAGATCAACCGTTTGGCAGAAAAATAAAGACAGTGGTTTTGGTTAAAAATCAGCAGAGAAAGGCAATCTGCATTTTTGTCGAAGATTATATGTAAACTTTAAATGAAAATTAGTAGGTGATACAGTAAACAGTAAAACTGACAAAGATAATTACTAGTTTTTGTTTAAATCGTAATTTCGTTCGTCGGAGGAAATGATCACTTTGAAACCATTTGCCAATCGATAAATGATTGTGCATATCCTCAAAATGCACTTATGTTTGTTTTATATGAATATGAAATTTGTATTGTTCAATAAAAATATAGTCTGTACTTTCTGACTAAATATTTTTTCTTTCTTAAAAATTAGTTTTTGGGATGAATTTGAACAGAAGTAATGTCGAAATATATACATTAAAAAATATGAAATTATTAACCCAACACCGTAATTTGTATGTATATATTCTTATAAGCACATTTCACAACCACTATTGAAATTTGGTTTAATCAGTTTTTAAATGTTACCAATTTAAAAATAAAAGTTTTCAAATGTCATATTCGTTTTCCCATTAAATTTAGTCTTAACAAGAAGTATTTTCAAGGGGAAAAGGGGGACACTGAAATCTCACAAAACATGCTTATCCCCGCCTCAATTCGCGTCTGTCACAATGTGTTGTATCCATTACATTGCACTAGTATATATAATTGTGTATGGGGCCAGCTGAAGCCCACTTACGTGTGCGCGATTTCCTCACTGTGTGAAAGCCAATTGCTTGCTTGAAATAATCATTATCTATCAAAACTTTTGATTTTTCAACTCTGTATACCACCATTTCCCATGTGAAATTTAGAATCGTCTAACAGGAATAGTCCACAATCTTCTATTGTGAAATTATCAATGATTTTGTTTTAATATTATGATAATGTAAGTTTCAAGATGTTAGTCAACAATAAGAAAATAACGTTTCACATCTTGAGGAAAAGTGACGCTAATCTATATTTTACCTTCATATTTTCTTGTGTTTTTCCATTAAAAGTTTTAGGCATAATGTTTAATTTGACAAAAACTTCAAATTTGAGTAAATTTTATTCATTGAGGCACAGTATTGTAGGAGTTATGCAAGTCGGACCCTTACAACTGCACTTGTTGTTTATATATACATATAAGTTCGATCCAAACATGTACAAAAGCAGTCTTTTGAGTTATCTCTAGATAAACTTTAGAAATTTTTGCAGACTTGCAAGGTATTTTTATCCTTATTAGACCAGATCTAGGCGTGCTTTTTTGGAACTGCTGCAGACCAGGCTTGATGACATTTCTGAAGAAGCAAATATGTCCTGAAAACAGACCAGCTGGAAAAAGTAAAATCACAAAAATGCTGAACTTAGAAGAAAATCAATTCGGAAAGTCCATAATGAAATGGCAAAATTTAAAATACAAAACGCATCAAAAACGAATGGACAAGAACTGTCATATTCCTGACTTGGTACAGGCATTTTCAAATGTAGGAAATGGTGGATTAAACCTAGTTCAATAGCGCCAACCCTCTCACTTTGATGACAGTCTCATCAAATTCCATTATATTTACAAAGATGCGTTAACTAAACAGACACAATAAATAAAAGTCCAAATATGGGAACAGCAGTCATCATCGTGTAACAATTTTAAAAGGAACAATTTAACAGAACACAGAAACATCTATCTACAAACACATTCATTGATTTGCGTGTCTGGCGTCAGAACATTTTATACGTCACATATATTTGTCGTTCAATGTACATACAAACAATTTTAAAATTTCACATAGGCAATGTTAGCATACAGGGTTAAAAATCAAAAGTATGTAAGAATAAATTTCAGAAATAGACCGAGATTTAAAATAGTCCAACAGTTATTTATAGAATTTATAAGAATACACAAATAGCTAATTCCACTACGTGATTGAATGATTTTGACGTTCATGGTTCAACGCATTTTGTAATTCATAATAGAAATATATCATAATGACATGAAATAGAACAATATCATACTGACGGGATCTTATAAAGTACAGAGTCACGTTATAAGAACCAAAGAAACACTAAAAGTAAAAAAAAACCATTAACAGACCAGACCTGAGTACATGTCAGATTGACCAGAGGACAGTTCAGATCGACCTTACCAGACCTATGAACATGTCTGCTGTTAAAAAGTCTGTTATTTGATTGATTGCTTATGATAGCAAACCTTGTCAAGATTAACTAAATATACATACTTGGACTGCATCAATCAATATATTCCATTTAACATCAATTGTATATTTGCTCCATATTTTACGCATATGTATAAATGAATGCAAGATATGGTTTAAATGTATATGTATTAAGATCAAAGTAAATACTATAACGTTTTTATATCATATTTAAACATGCACTTTTATTCTCTTTGTACTTCTTTGTGTCTTTCATATTTTCTCCTCGTTTTTTTTCTTCAAAGTGCAAATATAGATTTGTCTTTTATTGCTTGAATAAGTAAAAACCTCCCGCAATGAATGTTGCTGGATAGAATATATAAACCTGTGTAAAATAAACAATAGTTTACCGATGTATAAGAAATCTTAAAAGATGATTAATAAAATCATTGGATACAAAAGAAACTTACATTCTTAACTTAAATTCATAGAAGACAATGTTATGTGTGTACTTTGAAGTTCTTTTTATTATTGAAAGAATATTTGAATATGTACCTTTATAATATGATGAAAAATGATTAATCTAGCTTTCGTTAATATTACATAAAAATGCAGTCGATCTGTGAATTTGTCTTCCATAACCATGATACCTTAAAAGTAAAGCATTTCAAACGATGTTGGTATAATGCATCTTGAGCATCTTGAATTTCACAAATTATCATCAATATATAAATGTATATATATATATAAGTACGTCTGAGTCAGTGATAACTCTACAACAGATTTATCCATCGGATCACCAGCAATGATGGTGATACAAGATCTAACATTGTTGGGTTGATGTTTAGACGAGTTAAATATATATACATATATCGTTTGAATAAGAGGCAAAGGAAATTAACCTGTGTAAAAATCTTAATTATTTTTAGTCTTTAATAATTTGAACAAATCAAGGTAACACAAATGAGAAACTCATGAGCTTCTAGAGAAGCGGAATTGGATGGATCAGAACATTCCTAGAACGAGCATGTAAGATAAAAGATAGTGAAAATGTTGCAAGTGAGTCGAGAGACATACACATCGTAACTATCAGCCCATTCATAGTGGTCTTAATTGAACTCATGCTATATATTAATATAATTCGTATATTCTGCACATGTTCGTGGTAACGTAGGATTTGGGATATGTAAAAGTCATACGATTGGACATAGAGTAAGTTACTATTAAATATTTTACAGTTGACAATTTAGACGTTGAAATTATTACTTTTGCATTACATTCTAGTTTGAATTCGTCTGAGTGTCTTTTGCAATTTCATGTCACCAAATATGTTATGCAAAAGTTTAGCATTTTAAAGATATCGTGCTGATTGAATCAGTATAATTCTTCCTAATGTAAGAATTTCCATAAATTAAAGGCATTTTCTACGATTTCCACTTTTGAGGATGCATTTGGTTTATATTGTGCATTTGGAAAAGCAGTGCAGAGCGTTGCATAATTATAACTATTGGTACTACTGAAACAATAAAATTAATGTGATTGAAGAATTTAATATGTTTTTGAGAAGCCATATTTGTCGCCATCATGACACACTGGTTGAACAAACCTCATCACATATTTAAAAAAAAACACCGTCCACTGCAGAAACAATGTAAGAATTTTGGTAAAAAGGTTTATGATCTAAACTGTTGATATGGCTGTGTATCGTTCCTACTTTGGATTCAATATTATTCGTTGGATATTGATTTTCGTGGATTACGTAGTACCCCCAAAATCACTAAATCAAATGTCCAACGTATACCAAATTGTGTATAGGAATTTATGCAGACTTTTGAAAAATGCAAGTTTCCTCAATCCACGAAAATTTGTACCCAAGAATATAAATGGATCCCCAGTAATTTGCAAGATATTATTTTCAACTTCATGTGATTTGTATTCATTATTTAAAGACACTTGTCATACCAGACCCTTTATATGAAAGGCAAAACTACTAATACTATTTCACAAGCATAAATATTGTTAAAAATTACAATTACAAAAGTCGCAAAAGACCAATCATCTATACAGATGTTTTTCGAAATCTAAATTTTATTTAGGGTTGAGATTTGTCTTGCCAAGGACTTTGTTCATGTAGGTTAAGGATATTAATCCTTCTATAAAAGACTGTCTATATATGTTTTCGGTTTGACAGTCAATTAAGGAAATTACATACAGATATCTTTATATTGTTTCAATTTAATTCTTCTATAATTTGAAAGTATTGTATCCACACGGTTCACGTATAAGTTAAGGCATCAACTATATCATGTATATAACAGACATACAACGGAATAACAGAAACACAGGAGTACAACAAAAGCAAGCGCCAACATACATAGAGACGGGCTGTAGATACCAGGTGCCATATTCCTGACATGGTTGGTTCAACCTGGTTGTATGGCAAGCCAAACATTAGAAACTGCAGGAATCCCATTTCAACCATCCAAAAAGATATTTGCTATTGTTGACCTGTTTCAGATGTTGGTAAAAGAGAGATAACTCAGAATATGCCTGTGCAAACATATGATAAATACACAATGATAATTATCCCAGAGTATCGACCTATAATACTGATAAAAAGAGATGTACTATGTACCTAACACAAATCTAGTGTGGCAGGTTTGTGATGAAGAATACTTACTCTTTGTGCTACTGCAAATTGATACTAAATTGACATAAGAATAACATTTCCGGAAATGTTTCCGAAAATGTTGTACCTGCCGATTGAAACAATCGTACTTTCATTTCTATGCTCTACAAGCTATTTCTCATTAACACTATTTGTATGTAAAGATATGGATAAAAAATCTGTATAAATAACTAATGTGTGTATCTTCTCACCTACCTCGACGGAAAGTTGATATGGAAATAAAATGTAAAAGATAGGCGAACGATACCAATTGAGAATACATACTAAAAATGAATGATGATGAATAAAACTGATAACGCCTTGATAAAAAAGATAAAAACAAATAAATAACAGTATATCCAACACAACATAGAAAACTAAAGACTAAGAAACAAACATGCCATTTAAATTAAGGGATGCATAGTGTTTTCGTAAACATGCAGTAGTCAGAAACATCACAGAAAAATAACCCTTGAAATGGCTCTAACCGAGCTGTCTGAAATAACACAGAATAATTTTACACGATCCGTTCAACCATAATCACACCACTTTTTATTTCGATATGTTTAGTTGTCGTTGAATGCTACTTTCGCATTCATTTTATTTATGGGAGAGAAACAACAAGTTTTCTATGATAAATAGTCTTTAAACGAAGAACAACTTATACAATGTTATATCTTTATAACACCATGATCAATTAAGTTAAATCAAATCTATAACATGGAAAAACTTGAATTGGTCAGTTTTGATAATTGCATATTAAACATGTTTATATCATATAACTTGATCTCTAATAGCGATGACACATGACAGTTTTCTTATTTCTTGTGAGGAAGCAAACACATAAATGATACGTTAACTTATAATGCATTCAAAAATGTTTAGTCTCCACATGTTATTACTTCTATCAGGTAACCATTTTTAGCATAAGCAACGGTAAAGCTTGTGTAGTGATAAGTGTCACAGTTTTACCATTGAAAATATTAAATCTTTCCTGATTTTAACTTTCATGTTTTCTGGTATTACCATGAAAAGTTATGACACAATGTTTAATTTAAACAAATCAGACCTGCCTTTATTATAAGCACTAGGTGAATACTATAATGCATTCATGTTTGATGCTTAAATTATAAATCGATGCATGTAATTAGAGTATATAAATATATTAAAAGCATACTTGATATAAATGACGTATGACACCAATAAAAAAATATTAAGATCAAAGTAACTTCTATGACGTTTAAAATGTGTTTTTTCTTAATATTTATGTTTAAGATATTATTATATTTAAACCTGCACTTTTACTCTCTTTGTACTTCTATGTGTTTTTCATATTTTCTGCTCGTCTTCCTTATCAGAGTGTAAAAATAGATTGGTGTTTTGATTGCTTGGATGAATTAATACCTCCTGCATTGAAAGTCATTGCATATACTATTTACATCTAATTATAACTTATCTTTTATTTTCAATCCATATAGGTTTTTCCTCGCAGTCATGGTTCCTATGCAAAATCAGTGATACCAATTGAATAATAATTGGTATTTCTATACGTTTTTGGGGCAACTTAAAGAGGTATTACAAATTTCATTCTAGGTATAAATGGTCAAAAAAGTATTTCAATCTTTTCCAAATTTCATAGTGTGACAGCTTTACGTGTGTTACT
Organism: Mytilus edulis; assembly: GCF_963676685.1. Taxonomy (NCBI): domain Eukaryota; kingdom Metazoa; phylum Mollusca; class Bivalvia; order Mytilida; family Mytilidae; genus Mytilus; species Mytilus edulis. The sequence continues at coordinate 17,660,991 of NC_092350.1, forward strand.
TTAAACAATAAGATTTTAAAAACATTCCTTAATATCTGAATGAAATTTGCATGCCTCGAATTTACTCTACACTGCAGATTTTGGCAAATATTTATTTTGAAATGTATCGCAAAATGTACAAGAAGAGCAATCCCAACCAAGACCACTTTTGGTAGTAAATCTTTGTTCTGTTAATATTCATGTTGATCAAGGAAGCCTTCAATACAAACTTCATTAAAACATGTGTAAAAATTGTCTGTAACAACAATGTGTAGCGTTGAAACCCATTTTGATTCGATTTCCCTTTAGAGTTTAAATTATTTGTGTTATTCAAAGATAATTTCCTCCAAGTATTGTAGGACATATCTTGATGCGTGCAGTGGATTGTTAATGTTTACATTGGTCTTGAATTTTGCAGTGAGATTGTAAGGTAATATTTGATAGAAATTATTAAATCATTTATTCAAGAAATATTGATTTCCTCGTCCACGTATACCTGCAAGTATGTGATTGATGAGGAGCATTCTGAAAATAAGCACGCGACACTAAAGAGTATTATATACATATAATATTGAGGTCTAGGCAAGACATTTGAAAACAATATTTATTCAAAGAGGGCAATATCATGACATAGAACCATTACATCACTGGCTAATAGGTAGTATAAACCCAGCTGGACACAAGTAAGTGGTCATCACAAATATTTTAAGAAGGTAATACGTATTAGAATTTACATGTGATATTAGTTTCTTGAACAATTGAATGTTATTTTATTTTTCATTATGAAACCAGCCAGACAGGTGTTTGTCACCATTAGTTTATTAGAAGTACTATGGGTTTACTAACAAGGATTAACAACACAATAATAAAAAGAAAAAAAAGAATTCCTTTGTCACGTAAAAGTATTCATCAAATGGTCTGGAACCATAAACGCAATTTCTATGTTATAATATGTTCATTGTCGATACTGAATATGTAAACCATTTAGAAAATAGATTTTATCCAGTAAAAAACCAACTGAGCGGGAATATATTACCGTTTAGAACCTCAAGTTCTTTATAAAAATACTTCTCATCCGCGACAGCCTTTTACATATGCTTAGATAAAGGAAAATTGTTATACACTCAATCTGTTTCTCAGATTGTTGGTTCAAAGATCTAAAGTCGGGGAAAACCATGAATTTCAAAGTATAACACATCGTTTACATTAATTTTATTATCTGACAATTACCACAATTTGAGAATGGTACACAAATAATATGTTAATCATATCATACATATCAAATTTCAAAATATTAAAAGTCATATTGTGAAAAAAATGTATCTACAAAGTTGACAAAAGCAAACGCATGGCCTTTACATGTATCTTCCAACTGGAAACACATCTGTTATATTCCTGATTGTGCCAGCATTTTCTGATTCAACAGTTGGGTTCAACCATAATTGTATACATAGTTTAGCCTCCGCCTTGAATTAACATCGTATGTAGTTCCCTTCTATTGGCAAAAATGTGGGGGCAACTAAACACAGACAAAATTGGATAACATGACAATTATTGGGATCCAGCATTACAATCAAATAAAACAATACAAGTTGGATGGTCAAAATCAAACACGAAGTTGAAGACTTGTAATTGCTGAACATTTCAAACTGTTTTTCAAAATAAGATTACGGTCATACCTCTGTGTTTCGAGTAATTCACTGAAAAATTATAGATACAATGATTAATTAAAGAAACTGTATTTCTCCACTCTCAACAGTTTAATTTTAATTATTTAAAAAGTTCGGCAAGCCTCGCGCAGGATCTTCATACCCTTCCGGAGCACCTGAGATCACCTCTAGGTTTTGGTGGGGTTCGTATTATTTGTTCTTTTTATTTCTATGTTGTCTCATGTGTACTATTGTTTGTCTGTTTGTCCTTTTCATTTTTAGCCATGGCGTTGTCAGTTTTGTTTTCGATTTATGAGTTTGTCTTGTATCTTTCGTCCCTCTTTTAAATATTACAATTTAACTGTCTTGAGTGTAGAAATATCGTAATCATTTGCTGTAGTTGTGGAATCTATATGCATTGCATGACTTCTTTATAGGTTAATTGACAATTTCTGCAATATTGACTTGTTTCAAGTAATTATTATGCTGTTCAATTCATGTCATTTACAGTTCTTCTCATTATGTATAATACTTTCTTCTATAATACATATAATGGAAGAATTGGTTTGTATAAGGGCAAAACCTCCTTTAAAGAATCAATAAAAAAAATTCAGCCATTTGACTTATTCAACATTAAAGTACACTTTCTTCTACAAAAACGAATGTCGCTACGTATGATGATGGCATTAAAAGCCAACCTGTGGTAAAATCAGTATGGATTCAAGCCCCAGTGAACTATTTTTAATTTAACTTTCTAACCAAGACGGATTCTCATAATTCGATAATCTAAATCCCGACGTCGGTAAAGTTCTGAGAGCCGACGACTTTGCTCCGGAAGTTGTTTATAATTTACCATTCGGGCCATATCAAATTCTTTTACTTCTTATTTAACTTATTTTTTGTTGTTTTTGTCCATTACTGACTAACTATTAAAGTCCCTTTAAAAATCTAAATGTGCAACACATTTTCTGCAAGGACAATAACTACTTTTAATAAAGGCAAGAGTAGGGTTCCGGTATTCAAAAGTCACAAATCGATTGAGAAAAACCAATATGGGCTACAAATATAGTCCGAGTGAAACACATCTACAATAAGAGGGCAAAATGAGAACAAAAGGTACACTGATGTGCAACAAACCAAAGTCAAATACACATAGAAACGAACTATTTGATAACAACTGCCATATTCCTAACTTGGTACTGGATATTTTAAGAAAAAAATCATGGGTTGAACCTGATTTAATGGCAAGCCAAACCTCCCGTTTTACAACAACTCTTAAAAATATATCGTCAAATGACATCACTGTATGCCATCAATTGCCGAAATTGGCTATGGTTACTTAGATAGTAATTGTAGTTCTTACTGTGAAGAACAATTTTTGCTATTGGGAGTTTATCACTTCCATTATAATGTCTGCAAATAACGGAAGGAGAATAACTTCACTTGTCAACGTAAAACTATTCCATTGTTAACTTCGTTATAAACAATGCTATTATTTTTTTCCCATTGGAAGAAGTACTCTTAACACTTACAACATTGTTTTCAAAACTGATAAATATTCCATAATAAAGAAGCTCTTAATGCATTGTATAACTTTTGTATTGATCAATTGACGATTGACTATTTCTGCAACGTTGACTTCTTTGAAATTATCATATTGCTGTTGACTAAATGCCATTTACATTTTCTGCTATAATACTTATAATAGAAAAATTGGTCTTTAAAAGGACGATACCTTCTTCTAAAGAGTCATTAGAAAAAACAGATTTCGGCTATTTGTTCTTCTGATTATCCTCTTCAAAGATTCTCACTATCTAACGTTGTTTTCAATATAACAACACAAACTTCTGAATTGCAAATAAAAAACATAAACATTTAAAGGACAAAATTGTGTTGTCCGAATTAACTGAAAATGTCATGGTGACTAGACCTTCATCTGTTTATGAATTTTACGCCATTATTTGAGGAATATTACGAATTTATCCAATTTCAAAACGTTCGTAATTGCAACCCAGGTTTAAACCCATTTTTTTCCAAATTGTTTGTTTTTTAAAGCCCGTGCATAACTTGCCAATGCTATTAGTTCGTTTCATCAGATATTTTTCTATGCTTTAAAGTACATAATTATGTTAGAACTTTCATTTTCTTGACTCTTTGTGTCATAAGATAGGTATTCAGACAATAATAAGTTAATGACTTTTAAATAAACAAAAGTCCATACTTCATATATCTGTACTGATTGCACATTTATTATTTATATGTGTAGGAACAAAAAAATACACTTTATTCTACATAAATGAACGTCACTTAGTATAGATGAGTGCATTAAAAAACATGAATAGTTTATCGAGTGTTCTATCCGGAAAGCTTAATTAAACAAAATGTTTTAACAACCACTATGAATTCCACATATATTTTTAAACAATTGTTTGATACGCCATGCGGACATTATTATCATTGGTGACATTTTACATCTGTAAAAAAAAGTTAAAGGTAAGAAAAAGTTCAAAAATTTCCAAGAAATTTGTTTTCAGGGTTATTGTACTGCTCTTGTGCACGACAGTTCCATCTACATACATGTATTTATAATCGTTCTAAAAACTTAAACTTTGTAGACGCTTTAGTGTCTTATACAAGTTTGAAATTATTGCAAAAGATCTTGTTAATAAATGATATTTTAAATTATTAGCTATATCCATAATCAAGAAAACCATTTAGTTTGTCATAATTTTAACATTATCTATAATTTGGAAAAAATAGAGGTTTGAAATTGGTATTCATTTCATACTCCTTTATAGTCTAGTCAAAATAGATGAAAAATGTGATCAACCTCAAAAAAATTGCAACAGAATTATTTTTGGTATTTTTCAAATCTAAAAGGCTTTCTTTGTAACATACTAATAGTCTGCCAAGATATCTGTGTGGGCAAGTGGATTTTTTTGGTGAAAAATAGCAAAATTTGACAAAAATTGTGAAAAACTGGGAAAAGCTTGTTAAACATTCATTTTTGATGATAATAATTTCAAATCAAAAGTTTTACAACAGGTTATACAGTGTTTATGAAATATTATAATAAAAAAATAGTTTTTGTTTTATAAACATGAAATTTTAGGTGAAAACATCCGATTTTTGTTGGAATTTGATATCTTCAAAGCGTGAATTGATTACCAACAGGACTGGAAAAATATAAACATTGTTAATAGAGGTTCATTTGATATTTCAAAAAAGACAAAAACCTTTATTCTAATTACTCCAAAACTTTACAGCAATTTTTAATAGGGTAAATGGTGATTTTGGGTAAAATATAGCAAAATCATCAAAAAATCGTTAAAAACTGGAAAAACACCAATTTGGAATTTTAACTGTTTTTAAATCACTCCAAAAATAAAAAAATGCAAATCTTAATAGAATAATAATCAGATCAAACAAAATTCATTATTAAACAAATTTGTAAATAACTGATTTTGTGTATAAAAAAAAGAGCAAAATTTGGCCCAAAATTGACAAAACTAGAAAAAAAAATGACAAAATTCATAGTTTTTTTCAGAAATCAATTAAGATATCAGATAACATTAATTTATATTCTTAACATGAAAAAGTGCAATGCTTAGATTCATACTATTTTAACCAACAAGAGATGTTAAGCGAAAATTATAGATTTGTTGACCATGCATAATGAGAGGTAAAACGTATCATTGACCAAAACGGATGATTTAAAAGTAAATGACAAGATACATGGAAACATTTTCTTTAAAGATTATTCCATAGTTTTCTGTATACAACAAATATCATTTCATCAGTAAAGTCAGATTCAGCAATTGGAACAGTATTAGAAAAACTCAAAACACAACATTCACCGCATCCTACCGACCATTTTGTCTACAGACACATCATTTGGTGTTGCAGTTTTGCTTACATTTGCATCTTACAATGTTAAAACTTTATCAGTTGCAGGAGGATGTTCAATCAAAATTGGACGAAGTTTTCCACGTGAAATTTACTAATCTTTGTCTGCATGGTCTGTAGGATCTATGTCAACTTCTTCTTACATCCATTTTTGGCACCGATATTACATTCGGAGACTATGAAATTGCCCTGAATCAGATGCTTCTTATCCTGCTTTGATGATATCTGCTTTTATAAAGCATTATTCATTAAAACTTGACATGCATTTCAGATATCCTTGGTTAAGTGTTTTTAAAACATGTCTTTACTTACTTACTTAGTCCTTACTATGCCTTACGGCACATAGGACAAGGACAAGTTCCCTCCACTCTTCTCGGTTGTTTGCTTTTCTTTCCACTGTACCCCAGGTATATCCTCTTTCCTTTAGCTCATTTTCTATGGTGCGTCTTTATGTTGTTTGAGGTCGGCCTCTTTTTCTTTTTTCCTCTGGTGTCCATCTAAGGGCTACCTTGGTCATGTCATCAGATGTTTTGCGTATAACATGACCAAGCCACCGCCAGCTTTTTTATATCAGCAAAGTCTCCATGTCCTTGGTGCTGGTCATCTCATGTAGGTCTTTGTTGGAGATTTTGTTTGGCCAGAATATTTTCATTATTTTCCTCAGACATCTGTTATAGTAGCTGGAGAGCCTGTTGATATCTTTCTCAGTCATTATCCGGCACTCTGAGCCATATATGAGTACAGAAAGTACACAGCTGTTATAGAGCCTGAGCTTGGTCTTCTTTGAAAAGGCTGTTGTTTTCCAGATGTTGCCTAGTCTAATGAATGCGGATCTAGCTTTTCCTATTCTGATCTTTATATCTCTTTCAGCACCACCTCCTGTTGTTAACTTGTAATACAACTGCCTAGATAATTAAACGAATCTACTGTTTCCAGCTGTGTTCCTTCTATAAATATGATAGGATGTCTTTCTGTATTGAGGTACCTTAGCTTTGTCTTTTTTGCATTGATCTTAAGTCCAATCATTTTAGCTGTTTCTTTTAGCTTTTTTGGTCTTTTCCTTCATATGGTCTTTGGTATGGGATAAAAGTGCTAAATCATCAGCATAGTCTGTGTCCTGTGGTACATAGTGTCCATCTCAGTCCATTGTTACTTTCTGCTGGGGTTGTTCACATTACCCAATCAATAGCAATTATGAACAGCACAGATGACATAACACATCCTTGTCTTACTCCTGATTTTACAAGGAAACTAGTGTCAGCTTCAGAGTTGATGGTACTTGAGAAATTGGTATAGAACTGCTTGATGGGATGCACTATCTTACCTGGTATTCCATAGTTTCTCAGAACTACCCTAAAGACTTTCCCGGTGTAAGCTGTCAAACGCTTTCTCGAAGTCCACAAAATTTACTAGTAGATTTCTCTGCCACTCATGACACTGTTCTCAGCTGTTACGTAGGACAAATATGTGGTCTATGCAGCCTCTACCTTTTCTGAAACCGGCTTTTTCTTGTCGTAGTTTCTTATCAACAGCCTCTATAGTTCTTGGTATTAAAATTATGCAGAAAACCTTACTTGGAATGGATAGTAAGGTGATTCCTCTCCAAATATTGCAGTAAGTTAAGTCTCCTGATTTTGATATTGTTATGATGTTGCCTTCAGACCAACTGTTAGGAATTGCTTGCTCCCATATTTTCATGAATACTGGGTGTACAGTATCCGCTGCTAGCACTGTATCTATCTTAAAAAGTTCTGCATTGAGTTGGTCTATGCCAGGTGACTTTTTGTTTTTCAAGCTTTCAATGGCTGCCTGTATTTTTTGTTTTGAAGGTGGATCTGTGTCTATTTCAAGGTCTAAGGGTGCCTCAGTAAAAATTGCTAGATTATCTGGTTCTTTTTTATTCAGATCCTCTTGAAAATGTTCCTTCCATCTCAAATATTGATCTCGTTCTGTTGTTAGCATATTGTTGTTTTTGTCTTTAATTGGCATATCAATTTAAGCTTTTTTATCACTTAGTTGTTTAGTTACTGTGGATTCATTTATATTCGTGGATTGGTGAAAACTTGCATTTTCGTGGATATTTGATTTCATGGTTTTGCCGGTCTCTGTATACAAAGCCTATTGGTATTATGCTATTCGTTGAATATTTGATTTCGTGGTGCAAACAAGCTCGTTGGTTTTCCCGTTTGAATGGTTTTACACTTAGTCTAGTAATTTTGGGGCCCTTTATAGCTTGTTGTTCGGTGTGAGCCAAGGCTCCGTGTTAAAGGCTGTACATGGACCTATAATGGTTTACTTTTATAAATTGTTATTTGGATGGAGAGTTGTCTCATTGGCACTCACACCACATCTTCCTATATCTTATTAACGTGCTTTGTGACAAGCTAAAAGATAATAAAATTAGATGTAAGAATGCGACTGGTGATGCAGATTGTGCAAACAGCTTTGAATTGTGCTTTGTCTTTAGTAGTCATGGTAAATGGTGAAGATACGGATCTATTAGTGTTACTTATTCATCATGTTAATCATCAGTGCAAACGGGTTATTTTTAAATCTGAATAAATGACAATTAACCAAACAAATGAAAATATGGAACATAAAACAGTCTAAAGGATTTCTTGGGGATGATGTTTGTAATTTGTTCCCCTTTTTACATTCTATAACAGGTTGTGAATCATCATCTAGGCTTTTTGGAATAAACAAAGGACTTCCATTAAGATCAAGTTTTCATGAATAAGCCGGCTTCATTAAAGCAGATATCATCTAAGCAGGAGAAGAAGTGCCCACATGTATATATGGAGGACTTCCTCTAGAAGGACTTGACATTATTCTGTGAAGAAAATTCAAATATATAGTAATTACTGGAAACACATTGGTTCAGGTGAAAAGTTTACCACCAACATCAGATTCAGGGCAATTTCATAGCCTTCAAGTGTATTATCATAAGAAGTTGACATAGATCCTACAGACCATGCAGACTATGGTTGGGAAATCAAGCATGGAAAACTTTGTCCAATTTAATGGAACTTCCACCTGCTCCTGATAAGCTTCTTAACATTTGAATATAAGATGCAACTGTGAACAAACTGTGACACTAAATGATGTGTCTGTTGAAAAATAGTTTCTGAAAAATGTAAATTGTATTTTTTTCCAGTTTTTGACGATTTTTTGACAAATTTAGTTTTTTTCATCTAAAATCAGTTATTTTACAATTGTTTTACAATGAATTTTGTTTTTTCTGATTATAACTATATTAAGATTTCCGTTTTTCTATTTTAGAGTGATTCAAAAACAGTTAAAACTCCAAATTGGTGTTTTTCCAGTTTTTAACGATTTTTGATTGATTTTACTATATTTTACCCAAAATCATCATTTACCCAATAAGGAATAGCTGTAAAGTTTATGAATGATTAAAATAAAGATTTTTGTCTTTTTTAAAGAATAAAATGAACTTCTATTACCATTTTTTATATTTTTCTGTCCGTTTTGGTAATCAATTCACACTATGTGAATCTCAAATTCCAACAAAAATTGGATGTTTTCACCTAAAATTTTATGTTTATAAAAAAAACCTATTTTTTTGTTATTTCATTCATAAACATTGTATAAACTGTTGTAAAACTTTTGATTTGAAATAATTATCATCAAAAATGAATGTTTAACAAGCTTTTCCCAGTTTTTCGCTATTTTTGACAAATTTTGCTATTTTTCACCCAAAAAATCCATGTTCCCACTCAGATATCTTGGTAGACTTTTGGTATATATGTTACAAAGAAAACCATTTTGAATCGAAAAATACCAAAACAAATTCTGTTGCAATTTTTTTTTTTAGGTCAAATGCTATTTTGACTAGACTATTAGACACCTTGTATTCACGTAGTTTACGTGACAGCTTGGGATGGCGAAACAAAGAAATAACTTCACACTGTAATTTTAACAATAGAATGACTTGTATTGAATACGCATGAATGAGTATTTTTTTTTTAATTTTGTGAATCTTGTTTGTTTGGCTATTTTATGAATTGATACCTTGTTTAATCTATGTTAAAGTTGGGAAAGAAAACAAGCAAGAGTTGACTTCTGTAATAAACCACATTATCCTTTCCATTAAAAAACTGACCGTCATAAAATAAGCCAAACAAACAAGATTCACAAAATTAAAAAAAATACTCATTCATGCGTATTCAATACAAGTCATTCTATTAACCAATTCAATTTTGAAGTTTTGATTCGTTATGATGTCATGTAAGAACTACACAAACTCAAGGTCAACAACTATATATTTTTGTTTGGTCTTTTTTAATTCACTGTTTTCTGTTTTCTCATTTACATTGCTATTTTCTGTTACTGTAAACCAACTTATTTTCGCGGATACTTTATTTAAAATTTTACCTTTTCTAGTCCACTTCGCGGCAATTTTATTTCGTGATTTTCTTATTTACTTGATGTAGTTTGATAGGGAAAGTTAAAAACCATTTTACGTTAAATAAGTCTTTGTTTGCTTTCAGTTGATAATGTTAAAAATTCAATAATTCTACATCGAAAATTCCTTGTTTAACGTTCATAATATGTGAACCAAGGACCGGAAGTTTTTTTGGTTATTTATGTTATTTTTGAAGTCGGGGAAAGAAAAGGTGTAGACACTATCAAATTAAAACCCTTTTTATCCGTGTAAATACGGTCCTGCAACTTGAAATTTAGATCGATTTCTCGTGGAAACTACATTCTGTTTAGAAACAACTGTTAGAAACTTTTGCTAATCACAGACTTTTAAACCAGTTCGCATTGAAAAGATGAAAAGGAGAAAAATGCTTTATAAAAAAATTCCCATACCACAAAAGGTATCGATGCCATCAGTTCAGGCAATGAACTTTACCATAATAATTTTCCTTTAAAAAAAATTCCTATTTTAAAATGTAAGTATTTATCCATGATTTCTTATCCTAAACCAATCCAGTTGCAACTTAAATCTTGGTTACGAAAACGTGTTGCAGGCTTTCAAGTATTGACAAGTGCATTCTAAAGCTCCTGATCGCACCTGTACGTGGTAGTTTCCCATTCGTATATAATCCGACAAGCCACGTTATTATGGATGACCTACACTTTGTCTTTAACACGTCTCTGGGAAATCTATTATACAAAGGCCCAAACTATCGTGAGCCTAAATCAATCAATTTTAAACATAACTTCAAAATACTGATGGACTCTGTCGAGTATTATGCCAGACATTAATGAATGTAGAATCATCATCTTCTTTCTTTTTTGGTAGATAAACCGTACAATGTTTGTGGTATATTTATCATATGTTTTAGATATTGAATCAAACATGCAAGTTACTTTGCAAACCACATGTTTCTTGTACTAGTAACTAAATTTGATTTTACAGATTCCTGAACACAAAACGCTATGAGAATGGGATAACGTTGACAAAATTGTTTTCGAAAATGAGAGGCCGGTTGACTATACAGTTATATTTGTTTGCCTTGAATTTATCAGTGGGCTGTTTTAGAAAATGTAGGTTTGCTGTTAAGTATGCTTTTTATTTTCTAAATTATATTTGATACAGTTTCCAGATTATGAAGATGCACAGAAGCACATGTTAGGATTATTGCATTTACATGTGTCACCTCTTTTGTAAAAGTTTAACACAATATACACTTTGTCCCACCGAAGATGATTCCTTTTAAGCTCACCTGCATGGTTCTTTGTAAATTTTCAAAATATGAAACTTATTGGTGTCTTGTCAGTACCAAACTTTACCTTGATTATTTTTAATTGTCTACTTGAAAGTTTATTCCAATGACCCAGGCCATTGTTGTCTAATACAAAGAAAATAACATTCGAATAAGTCATGCGATATATTAAAATATTATGATTGATTGATTGCTGCGAGATTAACGTCCAGTCACACACATTTTGCGTATAATCGGATCAAGAACACATTTTTAATTAATACTGATAAAAGTAGGCAGATCAGTATGAAATCTGTGAAATTTGGAATCCCATCGAAAAAGACAGTCGTGTGATGAAAGGGACAGAACTTGTCCCATGCAGCTTGCCACCTTAGAAACGTAAACCTCATGAATTTTTTGCAATGGTTGATAAATGCTCAAAGCATGTCGCTGTTTCCTACACGAGGCATATAATTTAACGTGTTAATTCTGTTCTGAAAGTGACTGCGTATTTCTACATCCAACACAGCCAAACAAACACACCATTTTATCTATGATTTTACTGCCAGATGGTAATTTTCTGTATTTCTATATCCCAGTTAACCCTTTTGGGTAAATAAAAAAATAGAAAAGCACTTGGTAACTAAAATATAATCGCTTCTATTGTACTAGTATATTAAATCTCAGAAGAACAGATCGTTTCCTGCTCAACTATTTATTTTCTTGGAGTGGAATATCTGAACACATCTTATTACGTGTCATATTAAAATGACCATTTATTTACACGTGTAAATCAACCAATCATTTTTAGCAAAAAAGCTAACATTTTTGTTTATCAAATTTCCCCTGCAAAAAGATATAAAAAAATGTAGTTTGAGTGCCAATGAGACAACTCTCCATCTTAGTCACAATTTGTAAAAGTAAACCATTTCAGATAAATGTACGTTATTTTACACGGAGCCTTGGCTCACCCCGAATAGCAAACTGTAAAGGGCCCCCATAATGACTAGTCTAAAATCATTCCAACGGGAAAACCAACTTTCTAATCTAACCTTGTTTGTGTGACAGCCTTATATGTACTGATCAAGTTTTAAATTACGAAAAAAATAATATCCTTTGAAACGTTACTGCTGAGCTAAGTTGAAAACGGATCGTATAATCGGAACGGTGTTAAGATATCAAATTATATCGACATATCATTTCTGGTTTTTATCCGGATGTATTTGTAAGTTAATCCGACAACATTTTTACTTTTCAATGTTCAAACATAGTCAAAGTATTTGAAAGATTGATTGGATGATTTAAAGTACCCAAGCTCGTGTCGTGGAAAATATGATAGTACTTACTATTCGTCCATCGATCTATTTGTCTTTCTGCAATGATGTAAATTACCATATTTACATTACAGCATTTCTTTTGCATTTGATATCTTTTTTATATTAGTGAAGTAAATGACTGAAAGCCATTGAATCATTTGAAAGCAAAATCGCCAATGATTTCAGTTTATATATATCAACAATAAAATGTTGTTGTATAAATGGTGTCACTATGTTTATAATGACCACTGTCATTGTAGCTGCCATGTCTGTCTGTGCCAAAAAAAACAAACATTTAAAAATAGGTTCCCTAATGAATAGTATATGATGTATGAAATAAAACAAATGTATGTACTGATTCCGGGCTATCAATTCAAAACTAATTGATGTTTTTTTATTAATTGAATAACTTATTGCGCATGTGTCGATTTGAATGGTCGTCTTTTTTTCAAAGAAAATAAAATCTCAATATTTCTGAATTGCATTTGGATTTTTGTGATTTAGAACCATAGACAATTGTACTAGTGAGTCACCACTGTGTATCATCGCCACCGGAAATTGGGTACTAACGAAGCGGAGAGAAATAGAAGAAAAAGTAAACAAGTTAGGAATTCATTCAATTTAAACCATTTCCACTCATTTGATGAGGGTGCCGCTTAAGAACTGATTTTCTGATATGCAATTCTTTAAATTATTAGGCAGATAAGTACAAAATTGATACAAGATTTTGTGTAATACTCCAAAACTTGCCACTTAGTACCGGAAAAATTGCTCGTGTTGACAAATTTACTGTATGGCAACTTGTTTTTAACTGTATGGCAACTTGCTAATTTTAGAATAGTTATTTACCGTCCTTTCAAAGAAAATAAAGTATTAATTTCAAATATCTAAGGGGTTGGAGAAGGGGGGGTTTCCCTTTTAAATTAAACTGTTTTTGTCTTTTTCAAGGTTTTAATTTGTTTAAAACTGTTATTTGACTGATAAATTTAAAAACCCTTAACTGTTCGACCCACTGTCTGTAATGTTGTTAACTGTTTATTTGAAATTGAGATTCCAGTTATCTGTTACTTAATACTTAAGTGTTCACGGTTTTTGACATTATTTTCTCTGTTAACTGATCTTAACTGTAATTTACAAGAATCACATTCAAATTTGCTGTCCATTCCTTTTTTTACGTTGCTTCCGCAACGTAAAAAATCTTTGAGTATAGTAAATCCTTGATAAAATTGAGAATGGAAATGAGGAAAATGTCGAAGAAACAGAAGCCCGACCAAATAGAAGAAACTACCCAACGCAACGAGAAGATTATTCACTAGGATGGGTGTCAATTCACAGATAGGAAAAAACTTAGAATTGACACTCATAATTTTTAAACACCCTTTTTCCCTTCCTTCCTAATAAATAAGGCTTACTATTTGAGTTATGCATGTGTATATTTATGGAAAGAGAATCGTCCATAGATTTGATTTCCAATAGTAATAATTGTGAAATATAATCTTTTTTTGTGTAACCATGGCAACAATCAGCATTTATTTGATACCAAATATTGCAAGATAGGGGGTTGAACATGTCACAAAGATCTAAAAAATTTGGTCCAAAGGAAAATGTCAATCAATAAGAGTGAAACCTTTCCTGAAACCATAGACATATATCTATCAAAAGATAAAAAAACAAGAATGTGTCCTCAGTACACGAATGCCCCACTCGCACTATCATTTTCCATGTTCAGTGGACCGTGAAATTGGGGTAAAAACTCTAATTTGGCATCAAAATTAGAAAGATCATATCATAGGAAACATGTGTACAAAGTTTGAAGTCGATTGGACTTCAACTTCATCAAAAACTACCGTGACCAAAAACTTTAACCTTGAGCGGGACAGACGGACGGACGGACGAACGGACGGACGGACGAACGGACGCACAGACAAGAAAACATAATGCCCCTCCACTATCGTAGGTGGGGCATAAATATATGCATTTCTGCGTTTTTTTCCATAAAATTGAATTGAGAAGATCGAGCGTCAAATCTTTGTTGAAAAACAATACAAAATTTTTAAATCTATGGCGGTACGGATAGGAACGTATGGACGTTCAAACTGTAAAATGGCTTCTAAAACATGTTAAAAACAATCTAAATGTTCATATAAACCCACTAGGAAGCATATATTATTATTCAACTATCTAAAAATCAATTCAATCGTACAAAAACTTTCATATTTAGAAAATTCACCATGGCTATAATGCGAAACTAAACTTGTAACTGTGTATTGATATACCCGAAGCTGTCTCCTAGGTGATCAATCATTTAACTACCAAAAGGGGTTAGAAGTTCAATGTTTGTTTCTTGAAACATATAAATGAACTAAAATTTAAAAAATGAAATAAATACAAGACTATATAAAAATGTAGCAAAGGTTACAGACTCAAGTTGGGTCATGCAGGTGCAACAAATGCGGCAGTGTTAAACATGTTTAGAGATATCTCGTACCCCTCTTTATACGTCTAACCAATGTAGTTATATCTGCCTTCTATTTGTTATGTATCAAAAATGTTAAAAGGAAAGGACACTTCTTATCCAGCTAAAACCCTGGTCAGTCCTATGATGAAAATAATTCAGAAGTAATATTGACCCTGAGTACCTGGACGGAATCGTGAAATATAAAGTACCTTTACATTTTGCAATTCGTAAAATAACTGAACAGTGTGGCCTGGTAGAAGAGGCCGAAAAATGATGACTTGGTTCTCAAATTGATGTCAAATTTGCTAGTCTAAGACTTCAGAAATGTAAAGATGGACCAAGGCTTTTTTATATCAGCTCAGATTTCTTAATTGGGACTTGGAGGTGAAAGAGCGCTTCAACTTGTGACACCTTACATGTTACTTTCTGATTTATACACTGGTTTTGATGATTTAAAATAAAAATGAGTAAACCTTCTTAATTTCTTTTAATAAAATCATGTAAGCAATGAGTCGTATGAATACCCTGACTGAGATGTAACCATAATTTAAAAGAGCTACCGCCATAAAAAAAAATAATGTTCACGCCCTCTAGTATTCACTCATGCTAACTGTTTGTTACACTTTCCTACGTCATGACGATAGCCCAAGTTTACTACGACTGATTGACATACAACATTTACTCAACAATATACATAACCAGAAGAAGCCTCCCTTTTGCTGTTTGAAGCATTTTCGATTATTCATGACATAGTCCTTTTTCTTGGAGTCGATCACTCCGTCTGCTTTTCCATCCGTTCAATTGTCTGTCCATGTGTCAATAAAAAAAATATGGTACTTGCCACAGGCACTTGTCTCAGAATCTTTTTTCCTATATACCTTAATATAGGAATTTTTTTTCTGAGACAAGTGCCTGTGGTACTTGAGTGTGATGGATAGTTATCTTATTTGCTATCATACCACATCTCCACTGTTTTTATCTTAAAAAAAAAAGCTAGCACCAACAAATGAGGAATGGACTGTTTATTTTATTGAACTTATACAATTCAACCTAACAACAAATAAGACAACAGTCGTTAGAAGTATAACGATATATAAATGTATTTAGGATAATATGGTTGAAAAAAACCTTTTTGTACAAAATCGAAAAGCGGTACGCAACGAGGCCTTCTGAACTGAATTAACGGCATATATTTAATAATATTTGATAAGTTAGACATTTTGTATATTTGTAAGCCTGTAAAGCTTTGATATCAACAAAATATCGTCACATGATATTATTTAAACAGTGATTAATTTCCTCTTAAAATTATAATATATTGCAAGACGCCGTACAGACAAAAGTTGTTATTTTGCAATTCGCCGAACAACGTTCTGCAATTCGCCGTACAACAAACAAACAATGTCTTTGTCCATTTTCTTTAAAAAACATGTTTTTGACAACAAATTTCAGTAAATATCATGCCACACTATAATAATCTAAAAACGTGTCTGGAAAAATAATGAAAAACAGTTCAATATCTTGAGAATGGGGCGACAGAGGACGATCGACCTCGAAATTTTCCGGTACTAAGTGGCAAGTTTTGGAGTATTACACACAATCTTGTATTAATTTTGTACTTATCTGCCTAATAATTTAAAGAATTATATATCAGAAAATCATTTCTTAAGCGGCACCCTCATCCAATGAGTGGAAATGCTCTAAATTGAATGAATTCTTAACTTGTTTACTTTTTTTTCTATTTCTCTCCGCTTCGTTAGTACCCAATTTCCGGTGGCGATGATACACAGTGGTCACTAAAGGCCAAATAAGATATTGCTGCTGTGAAATGCAGGGACTTGACCTACTAGAATTCGACCCGATGAATTCAAAATCTGCAGGATCGTATGTCCAGTCAGTAATGGCGAAGTCAGTAGTAAACCAGTTAATAACAACGGCGGATATTAATGTCGATGTACTAAAAAGTAAAAACACAAAAATGCTGAACTCCGAGGAAAATTCAAAAAAGGAAAGTCAAAAATCAAAAGGCAAAATCAAAAGTCCAAAAACATCAAACGAATAGACAACTGTCATATTCCTGACTTGGTACAGGCATTTTTTAATGAAGAAAATGGTGGATTGAACCTGGTTTTAAAGCTAGCTAAACCTCTCACTTGTATGATAGTCGCAGCAAATTCCAAAATGAGAAAACTGTGAGTAATAACAATCGATTAAAAAGACCACATGAATCTGATTCAGATTCTGATCCGATCCCTATTCGGAAAATGCAAAAAAAACAAAACAAACCCAAAACCAGAAACTCTACACAATAACCGTGTAAATCTGATTGACTGGTCACCTCATAGTCAATGTACACAAAATAAACACTGTTCAGACAAACTCGATATATGTGAGCTAAAGAATTAAGTGGTTAGACTAGCCAATAGCATGAATAAATTTTGTGACATCTTAACTAAACGGATGGGTGATATTGAAACTAACATTCCAAAACAAGTGGCGAATATGATCGACCAAACAGTGTCTGAAGAAATGAAAAAAGTTAGGGAAGAATTTAAAACAGAATTAAAAACAGTGTCCGAAAAAGTCGTCTCCTTAGAACAATCATATTCAGATGTGGTTAAACAAAATAAAAAGCAAACTCAAGTGATCAGTGAAGACAATTTCTGATTGGTGAACAAAAATCTTCCCGAAACAGAAAAAGAAAATATTGCTTGTAAAGTTGACGATTTAATCAAAGTTGGATAACACCTAAATAGTATACAAGTTGCCGCTGTAGAGCGAAAAAAGAATAACCACACAGGTAAACACAGAATTGTTATAGTTAAGTTACAAAATAAGGAAGACAAACAAAAGGTAATGGGGGAAAAAACGTTAATTAAGAAACACTCGTATCTATAAAGATGTCTATATCAATAATGCCATTCCAAGCGCACAACGCCTATTGAACTCTAATTTGAGAAGTATTGTCAACGCAATTGGTAACGACAAGCTTGAGATAAGAGGATCAGTGGTAAGGGCTAGACACGGTAAAAGTACACGTGACAATGACACCAATACACAAAGACGCGGTGACCGAGAAGATACGATAATCAATGATGTGAGTGGTAATCGTGGCTATTACAGACGAAATGATCGTGGTCGTGGAAACACTAGAGGTGGAAATAGCCATAACACGGATCAAAGATCAAGATATAGAAATGGACAATCTACCAATGATAATTGCAATACAAACTCTAATAACCATAATCAGTCAGAAAGGAATTTGAACGGTCGGGGTCGAGAAAATTACAGAGGTCAGAACGGAGGTCAAAATCAGAATAGCCGTGGTGGGCATAGAAAGGTAAATTGCGGATTTTGGAATATTAATGGTTGGAAGTCTGATGTAAATAGCGATAAATATATGTTTTCAATCTCATGTGTAAAACATAATAATTTGGATATACTTGGACGAGCGGAGACGCATCTTACTGGAGATAAAGTTATTATCGTTGAAGGTTATCAGTGGTTTGGTCTTAATCGCTCATGTCAGAGCAAAATCAGGATCGGGTGGTGTTTGAATTTTAATACGAAATAGCATATGCAATGCATTTGATGTTACAATTGCAGATAATGACACTGAGGGAATTTTATGGATTAAACTTGAGAATAAAACCAATGTTGTTTATCTTCCTCCCGAAAATTCCACACGTACAGTCAACGTTCATGAATTCTTTGACAACTTAATGACTAAAGTATACACAGTTCCTCAAGGAAACCCCTCCTATATGTGTGGTGACTGGAATAGCCGATGTTCGGACTTTGTGGATTCAATCAATGGTATTGATGATCTTCCTGACAGACATGTTGTAGACTTTCAGTGTAACCGTTATAGGTAGGTTTTTTGTGAATTTCTTACAGATGTTTGCTGTTGTATTCTAAATGGAAGAAATGCCCTATTTAATGACTACACTTATGTATCGACCCGCGGTCTGAGCGTTGTGGATTACTCAGTAGTACCGTACGAAATGCTGGATATTTTCAACAATTTAAAAGTTACAAGAACTAGTTTAATTATAGAGCAAATATGTGCTAATGGTAAATTTGACCTTCAGAAAATTATCCCAGATTACTCTCTACTTACTTGGGAAATAACGTTGAAATTTAGTCAAAGTAATAAAAATACTGCGCAACCAAAAAACAATCGTAAAACTAAAACCAAATATGACATCAAAAATATTCCAGAAGACAAAAAATTACTAGTGATAAAGATGAAGTTTTAAATAAATGCAAGTGCGATTTCTCTATTATGTTTAATAGAACTGATGATAGTGATGTAAATATATGTGAAAATGATGTAGATGTTTTATATGATGATATGTTAGATTGTGAAATATATGTGGAAGAAGTATTTAATGTTTTAAAATGTTCCAAAAATGGTAAATCACCTGGATATGACGAAATACCAGTTGAATTGTAACCAAACTATGTTAAATGCACTAACTAGAGTTTTCAATTTTTGTTTTGACTCTGGTAAAGTTCAAGCAATGTGGTCAAAAGGGATTATAACACCTATTCCAAAACACTCAACATAAGATCCGAGGGATCCCTTGTCGTATCGTGTATAAATTTGGCACCAGTTTCCTACAAACTGTATTGTTGAGTATTGAACTCTCGACTAACATATAAGCTTGATGATATTGACTTCCTATGTGACGAGCAAAACGGTTTTAGAAAAAGTCGTAGTACTGTTTACCATTTAAGTACATTGTCTACTATTATAGAAACTAGAAAACATATTTTCTTCTTCAGTGCCAAAAACTTTCAAATATTCGTTTCAACTTTTTAAATGAAATAAAACAACGGTTTAAAAAGTTTAGTGGTTTAGATATTAAATCACAATTTATTTGGCTAATGTCCTCTGAAGATATTTTCATACTCCAGAAACTCGGAGAATTATTGGAAAATGTATCCTCATATAGGAAAGTTTCCTTAAATGATATATAGATATAGTAATGCCCAGTGACCCCCCTTTTTTTTAACCTAGTTATATTATTAAACACTGTGCTTGTTGTATTCTTCTACTTGTCTTAATAAATATATATATTGTTTTTTATAACATTGTGTCTTAATCTTATTGAATCACTTGTAATCATTTGTATGTAATTAATGTTGATTGTTCTGCTCCTTGTGGGCGCTTTGATTAGCAATAAAATATATTTGAATTTGAATTTGAATTTATTTGGCATTCATTGACTTCAAAAAAGCTTACGATTGGATAAATAGAAATTTATTATTTTGTAAATTAAAAACACTTGGTATTAGTTCAAAAATGTTAAAATCACTTTATTCTCTTTATGTACAGTCTTGTGTTAAGAGTAAATGGTAACTTTACAGATTGGTTTGACGTAAATTGTGGTCTAAAACAAGGGTGTATCCTTTCGCCTTATTTATTTAATATTTATATTAACGATCTTGTTGATGAGGTCAAGAAATTGAACAAAGGTATAGACATTGAAAATGATAAGTTAGCATGTTGTTATATGCAGATGATCTTGTTTTTATCACTGAGAATGAGAGTGATTTACAAACAATATTAGATGTTTTGAATATATGGTGTTGTACTAATGACCTTACTGTTAATTTAGAAAAATCTAAAATAGTACATTTTAGAACACAGTCTGTATCTAGATCAAATTTTTCATTTTTGTTTAATGGTAACAATAATGATACTGTTTCCAAATACACATATTTAGGTTTATTGTTTACTGAGCATTTAAGCTATGATAATATGGCAAAAGCAGTTGCTAAAGCTGCCAGTATATCGTTGGGTCTGTTAATATCTAAATGTAAAGCTAATGGTGGATTTCAATATTGTACATTTACAAAATTATTGGATACACTTGTATGGTCTGTAATAGATCATGGTGCCTCTATATGGGGAACACGTGATTTTTCATGTATAAATAGTATTAAAAATAGAGCCATGCGTTTTTTCATGGGAGTAGGGAAATACACGCCAAATATGTATTTGTATGGTGACATGGACTGGATGCCATGTAAAATCAAACAGTGGACTAGTGTTTTTAGAAACTGGACACGTTTTAATAAAATGAATGATGATAGAGTAAATTTAAAAGTGTTTATATGGGGTAACACATGTAAAAAAGTAAAACATTGACATTTTAGAGTAAAACATAAGTTTAAAGAACTTGATATGCAATATTTGTGCAATGGTGCTATTTTTAACAATAATTTCCATGACTATTTTAATGTTACAACAGTAGAGTAACATGGAATATTGAAAAGTTATTCGAGAAATCGTCGAAATAGATCTGCAATCATTAATTTTACTCAAATTTACTGTTGTGAACTTGCAATATCCTACGATGCACGTACCGAGTTATCTCCCTTTGATCTCCGCTTCGCAACGAATAAGCTGACACAATTGCGTATCCGGGGTTTTTGTGATCTGATATAGTAAAATAAAAAGCAAAAAATGGTTTTACTTCATTAAGGAATTATTAAGTATTTTCCGTGGACCTACGCAAATTTTCAGAAAAAAAGTTTCACTCCACTCGTGAATTTATAACATTTTTACAACACTTTTTAATGATAATTATATAAAGTAAGGAAGCTTATTCAATCTAGAATTGAACACTTTGGTTTTTATTAATGTACGAGTACAAATAAGACAATACGAGTCCAAAGACCACGAGGCATGCACGTTTACCAAAAAATCGTAAACTCTGACCTTTTATCACGTGACCAATGTCTTGACCTTAGAAGCTATTAAATCGTTTGCCGTTCAACTGCCATCTTAATTGAGACTACCATAGTGATCGTACTGGCCGTAATAAATGTTTCTTCGCAAACCTGTAATTTCCGTTAAGACTAATAAGAGATAAAAGACTCAAGCTTTTCGAAATATTTAGCACAATAAAAAATGTAGTATGAGTTATAAGGTTACCTTGATTTTTGTTTATTTCAATTATGAGGCCCCTCATGGTGGGGTCCTAGTAATCACATAATCACCATTTTTTTGCCAATATAATCACATAATCATTAAATATTTGCTTATCTTTAGTAATCAAATAATCATAAACTAAAAATACAGTCCTAGGTAATCAAATAATCATGAAATATTTGGCTTAATAATCAAATAATCATTAAAAAAACGGCCAAGTAATCACATAATCAAAAACCCCATGAGGGCCCTCAATTATGGTCATTTTTAAAATACTCAAAATTATATGATTATCAGTCTTGAAACAATGGTGAAAAATGCAGAAATTTGTTCAGCATGTAATCTCTGTTTTCTAAATAAAAACAGTTTTGAAAATAGATTCTACACCCAACATATTGATATCGGTGTAAAACTTAATTCTAATACAACTTCTCTCTTCAGATACACGTATTATGTTTTATAAAAGACGGAATACTCAAAATGTAATATCCGTGGAATGTAAAATCCGTTGAAGTTTTGGTGAAGAGTGCTTTCTTTCACGTCCGCACTTCTATCAAGTATGGCATTCCAAAATAACATTTAACAATTTATTGCGGATCATGGCGAATATATAAATTACAGAACAATAACATACATTGTAATTCAGACGACATATATAAAGACACCATCCGACACTCTTAATTTTTCGATTATATTAGTGTAACAGAGTTGATTTTCTTCTCAGATCTAGAAAAAAAAGGTAACGGATATTTTTACATCAATATTAATGCTAGTAGAAAATTTTAACCCGATTTCAATATTCAAAATATGAAACTTGTATTTAAAATATAGATTAAGAGAACTCGATACCAAAAAAAAAAATGGAACTCTAAAACATATAACAGTTGCTTCGTGGGTCTTAATTTATTACTACATGTACATCTTTGTTTAAAAGGCACATGTTTTTGGTAGAGTTAAGCCATGTATTCAACTAATATTCTATAGTGCGTCTTTTCGTGTTGTAATGTCATACATATACGTACTACTTTTTAGGTAAGAGCGAAGGTTGGCGCCTTTTAAAACATTCATACTTGCTATATTAATATCATGATACATCTATCCCAAGGCCTGTTGTTAAATGGATGTCGTTTGTGAGTTTCATAGATGTTTTTATATGACCGCAAAAATATTTTTTGTATCATGATGGACGTCAAGTTGGTTACTTATTCCCTATTCGTTACCTATTCCCTATTCGTTACTTATTCCCTCGTATATACGTCGTAGGAAATCGTTCCAGAAAAAATAAAATAAAATAGCCTTGCCAGACGTCATAATTATTTAGACTAGTCTTTTTCCTGAAAATTCAGGATCATAATAAGTGTTGTTTGTTTCGGAATTTTAAACAAAAGCCCCCCTGTTTTAGATTTAAATGGTCGGTCCTTTAGAGAACTGAGTATCGCTGATCACTTAACATCTTGAATGTGTCGAAGTGACTGCAAAGTTTCTGCAAAAATAGTGGTGAAAGTATAATAAAGGGAAAAGATACGAACCTTATTGTATGTGTATAACACCTCCTACTAAGGAGCATAACCATAGGAGGACATATTAGCACATTGTTTCGGCTGTGACAGATTAATGTGAGCATTTGCTTATTCAGTTTCACAGACAGGCCGAGACGGGTCTTACTAACAGAAAGTTAACGATCCCAAGACATCAATAAACAATACAAGACCATGCTTACATAATTAAATGCATGCATGTTAGGGTCCCATTAAAACAAGAAATGAAACAAAACCAAACGTAACGAAACGAAATAATAACCGAAACAAAAACAAAACACATTGAAATAAAATAAGAATTTGAGTAATTATACACTAAAAGAGAAATAAATTTATTAGCCTTATATACCATATATACGAACCCATATACATTGACACTCACCACAGGCACTTGTCTCAGAATTTTTTTACTATATACCTTAATAAGTGCCTGTGACACTAACCAAACAAAAAAACAATCCTTTTACAAAGCTATTATATGTATATCTTTTTTACCAAGAGTTTTTGGAAATCGTTCTTATATATCATATTGAGGGTCTATATTTTTGACTGAAATAGTTTAGGTACATCGCAAAATACGCATATTGGTGGCAGAAGTAATTCATGCCTTATCCTGCACTCCTTCATTACGATTAATGGGACGGAATCGTAATCCTAACGAAAGAGTATTGGAAGTCGGATAACATTATTCGGTTCAAATGTTCCCAAGTCAAAATTTTCTTCGCCCTCAACATCGTATACGTTCATTGCTTGTGAAATTGTCAAATTGACATCCATTATATTTGCTGCCTGAGAAATAGCCAGATCGTCAAAATAGTCAGCCTCAATCTCTTGAGAACATACTGCCAACTTAATAATTAATATCATCTTCGATTTCGGTCGCGACTTGAGATAATTGAATATCTTCCTCTATTTCGGCTGCAATTTGTGATAAATGCACATCGTCTTCCATTTCAGCTGCCATTATAATTAGTTCGCTTTCCTCAAAATCTAATAAATCGGGAAGTTCTGCCATTTTCTTCTCTTTCTGCAAATTGTGCGGCGGGCTTTCTTAATGAAATATGTAGATTATACAGGAGGCGCAAAAGTGACTTGCGCGAGCTTACTTTTCATTGGATAAAACTGTAACGTGACCAATTTCCAATGTTAGTTCAAGGTCTTCAAAGCTGTCAATCATTTTATTTATATTACAAATTTTATATACCATGTGTTTTACTCATTAACATATTTAAACAAACATATCCTTCGGATTCGTTTGTTTAAATATGTTAACTCGTAAGAACCATGTTATATATAAGTACTTAGTATGTTTCGTGTTGATAATGAAGATTTGACAGCTGCTGCATGGTTGATCGATATTATATTTAGAACTGTTTATGCTACTTTCGTTTATAACAGGTGAAGGCTAAATTAAATGTCAGCCGCGAAAAAAAAGTAGAAAAGAAATGCAGTTGACAAATAAGCAGGTTGCAGTCTTGTAATTGACTGCTCCATAGGCTTACATGCAAAACAGCTGATCTTTAAAAATAAAAAAATAAAAAATGCTACATAGAAAATGTTTTTCATGTTCATATCATGATTGTACTAATGTAAAATTGTGATTTAATCGAAAAAAAAGTGGGTCATGCCATGAAGAATAAAAAGTTACGTAATCCTGAAAACATTTTTTTTCTACTTTCTGTTTGCTGTTTTTTACTAGGCCGCACCACTTCCAGTAAACATGATATCCTTCCACTTTCCTGGATTGATATCCCCCAAAAGATGCAAGATTTTTTAGAAGTCTATATATATGTTTCAATTCAGCATAAACCTATAATCAAACAGAAAAAATTGAGTTCAGAAAAAAATTCAGAAAAAAATGCACTATTTTGTTTCCCTCCTAGTTATAATTGTGGTCACACATGTAATTGTGAAAATATGTAAATGTTTCAGAAATTGGGTTATTTTATATTAAAGTTCCAAAAGCTAAATCGACATAAAAATAAATATTTTTGAACTGAATCTCCCTCTTTTTAAAATAAATGTTTGTACAACTTTAAAAATACTTTCGTTTTCCTCATCACTGATGAGTTCACTACCTTAAAAATACTTTCGTTTTCCTCATCACTGATGAGTTCACTACCTAATAATAATGTGTGTATATTATATATTGGTAGTGTAGAAATGGTTTGTGTCCTGATGAGTCTATAATTATGACATTCTAGCAGATTAAATCGTATTTTAACAAACAATATTATTTTAGAATTAGCGTTAATTAAGCTATAATTCTATGTCGCCAGAATTGACGGTTTGAACTGGAAGTGAATATTTTCCTATCAAAACATGTACAAAAAGGGTGGAAAACCCTTGAACAAAGTTGAAAGGGTATGTTGACATTATAGGGGAGATTATCCCCTCTCATATTTAAAACTAGGTACATGGTCATACATATCTTTTTAACCATATAAAGTGGAGACCTAGAAAATTTCGATTTGAAATTCTTACTTTATGACCTCTATATTTAGGTCAAGGTCATAGGTAAAGAAGCAGGTCCAGTAAGACCCTTTTTTGACCCCAACATATAGCAGTTTTACACAATGGTTGAAATGTAAACTTTTAGCTTTTTATTGGAAAGTAAAGTACTTCTGCTACACCAATATGGGCAGTTTTGACAATACAATGCACATATATCGGTTACTAGCATCATTAAGTCATTCTAAATTACTGAAATCTTGACAATTTTAGCATTTTGTTAATTTTTAGACGGTTTTAGTCTTTAATGGAAATGGCCGCATTTGTGTTTATTCTTAATATTTAAAGGTAATGAGTATTTGATGATATTACATAACAAGGTTGAGGATGAACACGGATGCGGCCAATTTCATTTTTGACAAAAAACATTTGAAAAGCGACATATTATACATTTGATTCCCGTGCCTGAGGGAGATATGAACATTTGTTGACCCAAGAATATGATTTTTCGAGGGTCAACATATCTTCATATCTCTCGAAGCTAAGGGAAATTAATGTTTTATTCCACTGCCTATGCTTCGTTTACTTACTGAATATACTACATCAATTTGTATACGTTTGTTTTCTTATCTGCTTGTTTAAATAGCTCAACACGGCGTACACACTACTTACGGATCAAAAGTAAATTAATAGTCTTTTTATTTTAACGCTTGAATATATTTAAACACGATAATGACTAATCTAACGCTATTTTTATTAAACGACTTTCAAAGCGGTGTGCATATTAACCGCGTGTCCCGATCTACAGAGGGGGATAGGATGTTCAGAAGGGAATATGATACTCAGAGGGGAATATGAAGTTTTGTTCGACGTCACGTGTGATAGTTTCAACCAATTAAATGATGATTTGATAGATTTATTACTTAAATTTTAGCGTCTTTTATGACTAAATCAGTCCAAATATTTGACATAAACTAATCGAATCTACTAAAGAAGACTGAAGTTTGAAGCTAAAATCGGCCCTTACGTACCGGACTTCCTCATATGACGTTCTAGGTTTTACCTTTGCTTTAACTAATATATCTATACAATATAGAGCCATAGAACATTCCTGAATTAGGCTGCATATCATATGACATTAAAAAAACCCAACAAGAAGTGACCTTGTGTAAACCAGAAGTAGCTTTTTTGTACTTATTTAATGTAGAACTATACACGGACTATGATGTTTTGAACGAGTATCAAGAAAACTATCATATTACACCGGAATTGATATTTGTTAAACCGGGAGTAACCAATTAACTCGTCAATTTTAAACAAAAGTGTTTAAAAACCATATATTTTCGAAATCGGGGTATAGTCAGCTATCATCTGACACTGTAAATGACATTTTTAACTCGATTTTATTATTTTCATATACAAAATACATGGCATTTTTTTGGTGGAAAATCATTAAATCGTTCTCTGAACAATTTTTTTTAATTTGAAATTCAATTTTGTTTGCTGGTTAGTAGAGGTCATTTAAATGTGTAAATGTGTAAATGTGTAAGGTTATGTGGTACAATGAAACAAGACATTATAAGTACATGTAATTTTTGGTGTGTTTTGATTGAAAGGCTGTTAGACTTCATTTTATTTACAATTACTCCATCAAGTATCTCAAACAAAACAAAAAATTAACACGAACACCTCATGGGTAAGTTTATTTCAATTACAGACCAACAGTATATCCAAAGAAAATGAAAAAATATGACCGTGTTTACACCAACCTGAACATACAAAAAGAAAAACAATTCTTGAAATCCATGTTTACCCGAATTTAGAAGAAACATTGGTTAATGATTTCGGGATGGATGGTAGGCGTATAGGCGGGAGGCTGCCAAGCAGTGTCCGTACATTAACATCAAACGCTTTGACGAAATCTTTTCACAAACATATTTCTTTAATATATTATTTTTTACGAATTTGCATTTCAAAAAGTCTCAAATGAATACAACATTCATCTTTTACTTGAAATGGTTTTTTTTTTTTTTATCAAAGTATAAGATTCTAGGTAAAAAAACTCTCGGTTGAAGGAAATGAAAAAAAACGTGTTTAAACTTCAACTTACATTTACTGCTTTAAGGACATTTAAGTTTCTCAAATGTTCAGTCTTGAGAAATGTACAACTACTTTCTTGAAACGTCGTACAAGACAGATACAAAACAAAAGTAACAAAAAAAAAAAAAAAACAGGCCGGAAAAAACCTGTCGTATAGTTTTTGGGGAAAGACGGCTTCGCGCACATCATTCATTTTGTTTTTATAGAGTGGAAAACCCCCAACAAATCTTACTGAGGTTGATGAGAAGGATACACACAAATGAATAGATTGACTTTAAACACTTTTCTACACATTTTCCTTCTGTTTCTAGCGAAATTATCGTATTTTGAGCCCTATTTTACACTATTTACGTTTAATGACGTCATTGTTGGAATGCCACACTATGCAGAAGCAGGGATATCCTTCACTTGTTATTTAAATCATTCTCAGAGTTCGTGCACTAATTATAAATTGTTATTTGTTAAATTTAAACATAATTATGTTTGCTGTAGATGATTCAAACATCAACATGCAATACTTTAATTTGTAGGTCAACAACTTTCAAAGTAAACAAAGTTCGTGGAGATACATGAGATTGGGTAGAGAAACGACTTTTTTCATTTTCTCTGTAAAATTCTGTTTTGTGAATCTTCCTCCAAATCAGGAGCACCTCAATTGATGAGTAATTATCCACTAAAATACAACTTGAAAATGTGACATTTAGTATATGATTAGTAGTCTTCCATTGTGTGTACCAACAAATAAATCATTGTAATGGTAAAAAGAAAATAAAAAAAAAGTTGCATTTTATAGTTTAAACCTATTTATTCGTGAAATTTACAAATATTTCAAAATGTAGGATCTGGAAACATTAAGCTTAACACAGTTTACATCAATCATATTATTTTTTATTAGTACCTCTATCCCTGTGATAAGAGTTGTAACTGGGAACTTTATCAATGGAAATTTAAAATTAAATGGATTTTTCAGTCCTAACTTTCTTAAGAAAAAAAATAAAAATCTTAGAGTACTGTCACAAAAAATGGAAAATGGCCTAGCCTGCAGTTCAGTGGTACACCATTAAGATTTCAGAAAAAAAAATGTAGTTGTTGTTAAATGACAGAAATCAGTTGAATTTTACATAATTAACTATCAACTTTAATCGAATGTTTAGATTTAGAAGATGCAGATCTCTTGGTCCAAATTGAATCCTAAACTAAGGAAACAAAATTAGATTAAACAACTATAATTGACTTCAATATTGTCAACCTTTCTACATGTTCTAGCTGTTCTTTTTTTCATTCTTTATATGAAGACTATCAAAAGATACCCCCCCCCCAAAAAAAAAAAAAAAAAAAAAAAAGAGACAAGGAAGCGGTGTGTAGAAGTACCGCAAAGGACTTCTTTTTTTTTTTATAATTTATTTTTTTCTTCATGAATTTACAAGTATCAACATATATTTATCTTGTGGCACAATAAGCAAGCAAGTGAAATAAATAAGCATAATAAGCATTCTCTGAACTAACACTTAGAAATCTATGGATTAAGTATAGTAATAACATTTTCATTCATATAGTAATAGTAGTGCAAGAAATATATGAGCATACATATGGTATGGTATAACAGTATACAAATAATTTCAAATGCTCATATACATACATGTTTATATTTAATTAATGACCTTAGCCCAGGGGTTCCAGTACAAGTTGTGTTCTTCCACACTTAAGTATTTTGAAGAAATATGTTTCTCTAAAATCAAGTTTTCTTTTATGTAATTTTGAAGGCCTTTTATATTAGGTTTTATATCTTGCATCTTACATCTGTAAATAAAGTACTTCGTCAATAAGATAACTTTATTTTTAACAAAATTCAGTTTATAATTTTCATAAAGGCCAAAAATGACAATTTTCAAATTAAGTGGAATTAATAAGAACCTTATCGAAAATCCATGAATTTAGATTGTGCCAAATGTCGGCTACAATATGACAACCCCAAAGTAAATGTTCTATAGTTTCAGGCTCTTCCTTGCAGAATGTACACAAATTACAAGTAACAAGCTTCATTTTAAAAAGTAAAGCATTTGTCCCTAAAATATAATGAATAATTCTATATTGAAACCAACATAACCTAGTGTTTTTTGAAACCTTGGTAACATACAAGTGTATTTTTTTCCAATTTTCTACAACTTTGTTAAGAATACCTTCCCATTTTTTTTCTGCTACAAAATCTGTAGGTAAAATTCCTTGATTTAAAATAGTATACATGTCCTTTGAGCCTTTTTCGGACTTGAAGAAAATATTAATGTTAAAAGGTATAATAGCCTGATGTTTTTTTTCACTTTCAGTGTTGATTCCAATGTCTTGTAGCCACTTTTTTAGTGCTAATATAAGTCCATAAAACTGTAGAAACATGGGTTTGAAATTATACATAATTTCAAATTTTTCATACGTTAATATATTTCCATGTTCATCTAACAGGTCATTTACAGTCCATACCCCATGATGTGCCCAATTTTTATAGTAAACGCTGACATTATCAATTTTGATATGTTCGTTATGCCATATAGATGTAGAGATGACTTCCTCAAAATAAAATGGATGTCTGAGTTTTGACATAGTTTTCCAGGCATGAAAAACTTCATCCCAAAATTTGTTTTTTGATTTTTTAATAATTCCAAAATAAGCCAACTCTGTAAAATTTATATTTTGGGTGGAGGTAAATAATTGAATCCATTTAGATTTTGACCTAAATAATCTTCTAACCCAAGTAAGTTTTAACCCTTGTATAAAATTTCTCAAATTAATCATTTTTAGGCCCCCTCGGAAGTATTCCTGACATAGACGATCCCGTTTTATTTTGTCAGGCTTATCATCCCAAATGAATAAATAAATTTTACTATTAAGTTGACTTATCATATTATCATCTGGACCTGGGATGGACAGGAACAGATGATTAAATTTTGATATAATTAATGACTTTATAATTGTTATTTTACCAAACGGGGTAAGTGACTGTTTTGACCATTTTTGTAATATTTTTTCTATTTCTTGTATTCGAGGAGCATAATTTAGATTTAACATTCTATCTAAATCAACACAGAAAGTGATACCCAATAATTTGAAGGTACTGAAACCCGATTTCAGTCCCCACTTTACACATATTTTGTCTTGGCTATGTTTTTTACTACCTATCCATATAACGTTTGTTTTGTCTAAGTTAATTTTCAGTCCTGATATCTCAGCATAGAATTGTAATATACGGAGGGATGCATCCAGCGAGGAAGGCGACCCATCTAAAATAAGTGATGTGTCATCTGCATATTGAGACAAGATATACTCTGAATCGTCTATCGTAATACCCTTTATCTCATCACTATCTCTTACTAAAATGCCTAATATTTCAGCACATAGCAAGAAAAGGTAAGGAGATAAAGGATCACCCTGTCTACAGCCTCTCTCCACACGGAAAAAGTCTGACAGACAGCAGTTCTGGGTGACAGTAGATGTAATATCATTATAAAATGTTTTTATCCAATTCATAATAGAGTCTCCAAAATTAAAATACTTCAGTGTTTCAAAAAGAAAGGCCCATGATATAGAGTCAAAGGCCTTTTCGAAATCAATGAGTAATAATATACCAGGGATATCATTTTCTTCTGTAAATTGTAAAATATCATATATAAGTCTACAGTTCTCCCCAATAAATCTACCCGGGATAAAGCCTGTTTGATCAGAATCAATAATTCTGTTTAGAACTGACTTTATCCTCTCAGCGATACAACTAGAAGCTAGTTTGTATGTTGAATTCAAAAGTGTAATTGGACGCCAATTTTTTAAGAACTGTTTTGACTTGCCTTCTTTAGGAATACAAGTGATAACTCCCTGCCTCTGTGTGACAGACATTTCCCCTATCTGATATGAATAATTTATTGACCGCAAAACAAACTTTCCAATGTCTATCCAAAATACTTTGAAAAATTCTGCAGTAAAACCATCTGACCCAGGACTTTTATTATTTTTCATCCTTTTCAAAGCTTGTGTTAATTCAGCAAAAGAAATTTTACCTTCTAATGAATCTTTTTCGATATCATTTAATTTAGATGTCAAAGATGGTAATTCTTTTGATAGGTTTACTTTTTTAAGGCATCCTTGTCTTTTGTAAAGTTTCTCATAAAATATTTTTGATTGTTTTAAGATTTCTTTTTGATTTTCTACTACAGTATTTTCATCAGTTACTAGTTTTTTAATAGTTTTATTGACAAAGTTTTGTGTTTCTAAATTACAAAAACAATTTGTTGGCCTCTCTCCTTCTTCAATCCATTGGGTTCTTGATCTAACATATTGACCTTTAACCTTGTTCTGTCTCAAAATCCTAAGTTGACATTTTTTGGCTTCTATTTCATCAAGAGTGTCCTCTGTACTTACCTCATTTTCTAAATTTTGTATCTCCTCAGTCAATTGGATTTCCTGTTTTGTCCTTTCTCTTTTTATAAATGTTGAATAAGAAATAGTCTTACCTCTAATCTCAAGGAGAAGGGTCTCCAACAATAATTGATCATTAATTGAAAAATCAATATCTAAATTATCAATACTATGTAAAGCATCCCCTCTATGGACTGGCATTTTATATTGCTCAACTGTGTTAGTAATTTGTTGTTTTATTAGTTTTACATATTCAGGATCTTGAAGGAGAGAATTATTAAACTTCCAGAGGCCTCTACCTTTTATAAATTCATTTATTTTTAAAGTCAAAATCACTGGTGAATGATTTGACCTGTAGCTATTACCAATGTTTACTTCACAAATGTCATCTATAAGGCTTTCAGAAATCAAAAAGAAATCTAATCTAGATTGTTTAAAAGGGTTTTTCCTTCTCCATGTAAACCTTTTAACATCAGGGTATATTTCTCTGAATGGGTCGACAAGATTCTTATATTCTTTAATTTCTAAAATTTTCTCTCTAGATCTTGGATTGTTTATATTTATATAGTTATGGGTATCAAGGTTGAAATTTTGAACAAGATTGAAGTCCCCACAGATAATACAGAGCTGATTTCCAAAGAAATCTATAATTTCTGTTAATTTGTCATAGAAGCAGGGAGTATCAATATTTGGCCCATAAACATTTATCAGAGTAAATCTCTTGTCTTCAATATTAAGATCCAATCCCACCAGATTGCCATCTCCATCTTTTTTAACTTTGTGTATTTTATAGTCAAAATTATTTTTAAACAGTATAGCAACTCCTCTTTTGTTTGAAGCAAATGAATTGAAAACACAATGGCCTTTCCATTGGTTTTTTATCAAAACTTCATCTTGTTCTATAAAATGTGTATCCTGGAGACAATAAATATTTAAATCTTTTGAACTAAGATAATCAAAAATATCGCCCCGTTTTTCCTTCATTTGAAGTCCTTGACAATTATAGGACATTATTTTAATGTTTTTTCCTTCCATCATGATATTTGTTCTTCAACTGTGAAGTATGATATTTTCAAAAACAAAGGAAAAAATAGTTTATGCGAGACATCAGGACTGATTTCATAATATTTCACTTCCTGAAAAAAAAATCATATATATGCCAAATACCAGAAATCCATGTTTTGTAATAAATATAATTTACATAAAATAAACAAACAAAAAAGAAAAAGAAACACATTTAAAACATATAATATGAAACTAAGATATTTCTGATCTTAAAGTAGATTTACATGTGTTCTAGGGGAGATAACTCAATTTGTTTTTAGATTAAAATTAGGCTAGACAAAGTTTTGTACTGATCTGCATAATAATATGTACTACATCTCAATATTTAAGCACCATTTCTTACAAACTTATAATTAATAATTTAGGTTTAAACATTAAATAATTGTTTTGACAAAAGAGAAGAGATCACACAAGAAGCACCTCAAAACCACAAAATGTCCATTGTTTCTGTGCTTCCTTATCTGATCTGGTCAAGTTTGTCTAATATGTTTATATCACAACACTACAACATGTGAGGTGTCACTTTGCATCTTTGGATTTAAATAAGCATACACAATTTTTTAATTTACTATAATTGAGATCAAAAACTAAATATTCATTTTTTAAAGCTCACCTTAAAGTATAAATTTCTATCCCTTTTGAGTATTGAAGGTACAAAATGTACATGTTTTATTTCAATCTTAATGTTTATTTTTACGAAATGTAGAGTCTTAAAGGTATAAAAAAAGCACCCCGCACATCCTCCAATTGTTTATATATACACTTTTTAAGGTGATCTTATAAATTCACACACAACGAATAAACTAAAGCATGCATTTTCTCTAAATATATCAACACCTGAATACAAAATGCGGAACGAAAAAAGCAAAAAAAAAAAATAAAATAACAAATTAAATCAAATCACATTATAACATATAATACCTATATGTAAGCTAAAGCATGCATGCATTTATTCAACATAACAAGAAAAGCCATGAAAAAAAATAAATAATAAAATATATCAAATCAAGCTAGTCAAACAAAATAAAGCAAAAATAAAGAAGCAAAACTTAAAATAAAATGTAAGCCAAATGAAAAAGCAACAATTTTTTTTCTTTTCTATACTTACTACATGAACTATCAATCTAAAGCCTGTAAATAGAAATCTAAACAATTCAAAATTCTTGTTTCAATGTAATATATAATTTGTTCTAGAATTCATTATTAAATTTATATCTTTTTATATTCTTAGTTAATTTATATACTCAATAGTATTATATATATGACATTTTATATAGCAACCAGTTTTTATCTTATACATGTAATAGTATATATAGAAAGTAGATACAACTGCAATACAACAGTTATCCCCATGTAGACCATTCTTCTGAACTATTTTTACGAGTCTCTAATGTCATGTGGGCCCCCTTTGCTCGAATTCTTGTTTGTAATTTGTCCCTTTTTCTTATTTTGTATGCATTGTGCGAAAGTAAATATCTCTCCTCCTTCATTGAAATTGGCAGATCATCAAGAATGCGTATTTTTTCCCCTTTTAAGTTGTGTGCGTTGGACATGATAAGTTGCTTATCCCCAAAATGCAAGAAACGAACTATGATAGGCTTTGGACCTTTCCCATGTGTAGGGACTCTATGTGCATTTGCGATGGGTATAGCATTAGCTTTTCTTTCGTCAATATGCATGTCTTCACTGAAGAGTTTTCTTGTTATAGCATACACATTCTCATCTTTTTTAGTGTCATCTATACCGTATATCAGTATGTTATACTTCCTATCATGTTTTTCTAGTAAAACAGCTTGCTCTTTAAGGTCATCAATTTGCTTTTGTAACTCTATTTTTTGTTTTTCAAGTTTATCATTCTCTATGAATTGAATCTGTGCATCCATACCTTGAACACCTCTTTCGAGCTCTGTGAAATCATTACGAAGAGATTTAAGCTCTTTGTGGGAGGTTTCGTACTTAACATTGAGCACATTTACATCAGCCTTCACCTCGTTTATCATACTTGTCAAGTTGCGTTCAACTTTATTCAGCTGTGTAGAAAATACAGTAACTTTCTTATCTATTCCCATAATAAGGGTCTTTAAATCATCAAATTGTTCTTGTGATGCCATGTTTGATTAAAAAATTAATTCAAATTTATAGTTTTATATGACTACTGCAGTACTGGTGCTGCCACTACATGTACGATGTAGTTGTCTTTTGATTGCCTGGATGACGAACATGGCGGACCCACTTTTCTAGCTGCAGAGGAAAACTGTTATTTTACTGTTTTAGTCATACCATTTTATATACACATTGTTTTATTAACACCACCTCTACTCCAAAACAATCGTTCATGTTACCTGAACATTAAAACTTTCATATTTCACCTGGAAAGCTACGAATCGTGTGTTAAACCGGCATCTGCTGACGACGCCATCTTGAGTTTTTTGGTAAATTGATATTTACGCATATATACTCCACATTTATTGTGTCTTTGTCTAACCGGACTTTATAAGCAACCCTTACAGAGAACAATTTTTACCTTTTAACAGATTTTATAGCATTTTTAATTGAATCTGTTCTTTTAGACTTGGATATTTTTTAACGTTTTTAAAAGTTTCGTTTTACTGCTCATAATTTTTAACTTGTTTAACCGTGTGTAGTAAATTGCTTATCATCGACATCCATAGTACTACCTCACGATATATATCACTCATCTCCATCGATAAGTAAATAAACAAAAATGGAGATAGCAAGAAGAAGGAGTGACAGAGTCAAAACAAAACGCTCGGCCTATACCCCTGCCAAGACAGCACGTAAAGCTGTAACTGTTGCCTCAACAAGTGACATGTCATCTAAGGTCAATACTACTGATCACCCAGCTGAATATGCTCTAAATAAAAACAAAGCAATTCGTCAAAAACTTGATGCCTCAAATCGAACATTCTCAGTAGTACCCGAATTTAGTCCTGGTAACTTGGTGCTTACATTCACTGCCGGTGCCTATGAGGAATTTAAAATCGTGTCCTTAAGTGTGCTTCAAGGTCAGGGTCTCTCAATTAGAAGGACAAATACCACCGACATAAATAAAGCAGTAGTCTCTGAATCTGTCGTTGTCAATGATGCACAGAACAAACTTTATGTATTAAACTTTTACAATACCTCGTCAAAAGTAGTTTTGAATGGTAATCAGCTACATATGTCAGTTTTTATTTCGTCAACCCTACCTGATATCTTGAATGTATTAGACCACAATAAGGATTTCATAACAATTAACAGTAAAATCAGGCATTGTTGCACAGCATATCTGAATTCAAATCAGACTAGTTGTATGCGAACAACAGACATTAATATCAGTACTCAACAAGATCAGTGTCAACATTCTAAACAAAATAGTGCTCCTGCATCTTTAAAGTCAATAATAAATACCTCTGATAACAACTAAATGACTACTGTCCTACATGTGAAAATCTTTGTAGTTCTGACGATAAGGCAGTTGAATGTGAGATCTGCAATAAATGGCTACATTATAAATGTGAAAATCTAACCGATAAGGAGGTTGATGAGATAGAGAACGATTTAACTCTTCAATATAATTGTAACAGCTGCAAAACTTTAAAAACATTGCAATCAGATCTACTTGTTCCTCAACTAAAACATGCTCCGGAAAACACTGGTATTCGACCAACCACAAGTATTCGGTCTCGTTTAGAAAGTAGTGATATTTCTACAAACTTGAGTCATCCCACCGCTATGGGCTCCACTCCGCCACGTTTAAATAAATGTAACTCATATCCTATTCCTGTGTCCATCAGTGCCACTCCAACAACAACATGTAATAACACTAACATTTTAGAAGAGGAAATAAAACATTTAAAATCTCAACTCGGTCTAAAAGATAAGCAACTGAAAACCAAAGAATCACTCATTTGTAAACAAGATTCTGAAATAAAACTAATGAAAAAGGAATTGGCTACTAACAGAGCCCTCACTATTAAATTAGAGCAAGATAAAAAGGATCTTGAACATTCATTATTGATTCAACAACAAAAACCTAACAATATGGTACATGAACCATCTGCATCTAATCAAGAAGATAATTCTAGATCATATGCCATGGAACAACGTGTGCGTTCATTAGAATTTGAACTACTTAAACAAGACAATAAAATTTCAAATTTAGCCGATAAATTCATTGACTTTAAAATAGATAATGGACGTAAACAACCAAGAACTAGAAAGAAGAAACAAAAAGTGTTTAATTATCAAACTGCTGACCAGTTTAAGTATGAGAATCCTTCAAATGTCTCCTGTACAAATATTTTATTTGACTCTGAACTTGAAATGCGCGATGACGAAGCAGGAGATGAACAATCGCTCAGTCATAGTATATCATATAATGAACAGTCGCCTTTTTTAGGCCATGCTCGTGCGCCGAAAAGACACCTGCCACATATGAACTACTCTCCACCAAAGAAACCAATGTACCACCCTCCTCCGACAAGACAGAGAAATCAGAACCATGTCCGTCAATCAAATGTCCTTCGACAATACCAAGTGATCCAGCCAACAATCTCACCAATCGAATCAGTCAAGAATTTAACTACACATATGTTAAATATTTTATCTTTTAACATTGAAGGTCTGACCTCTAATTTAGTGTATCTTTATAAACTTATTAAAAGATCAGATATCATCTTACTTCAAGAGCACTGGCTCTATAGCCATGAGGAGGATAATTTGTATTCTAATTTTATAGATTTTAACTGTCATATTAAATGTTTTGACGATGAAATTATTGATGATGTAGTTGATAGAAAACGTGCGCATGCTGGGGTCGCAATTTGCGTAAACAATAAATATAGTCCTTATTTGGAGAAACTACCTGATGGAAGTAATAGAATTGCCGCAATACGTTTGAACTTTGAAGTACCTCTGGTGATAATTTCTGTATATTTGCCTTCTCGTAGTATTAATTATAGCCGTGATGACTATCTTTCTGTATTAGACGAACTTATCGAAATTGTCACAAAATATAGAGACTCTGCTAATATTTTAATTGGTGGTGATATGAACGCCTCAATTTTCAGGAACCATCCTAGAGATAATGATTTTAAAAACTTTCTACGTAATAATAATCTACGTATTCCTGTCAACTGTGTTGAGTGTAGTACATTTTATCATTTTAACAATCGTGATGAGTCACAAATTGACTATTTTATTCAGAATTTCGATATTATTAATACATACTGTACGTATAGCCGTGAATCAGCTAACACCTCTACTCATGATCCGATAATGGTATCAGTTATAATAAAAGCGTCAGATAAACCAAATGCTATTCCAAAAAGCAAACATTTGCAGCGTATTAACTGGAATAAGATTGATAAATGTGAATATCAGCGATTAATGGAATTAAATTTACAGTCAAAAGTAACTGAAATAGATAATCTATCAATTGAAAACTTTGATGAATTTGTGTTCTCTGCTTGTGAGATAATAACTCAAACCGCTGATTCGCTTCAACCTCCTAAAAGTAGAAAACGTGGGAAAAATAATAGATGCTGGACTCCGAATATGACTGAAATTTTAAACCGTAGTAAATATCATTATTGGATGTGGAGACAAGAGGGAACATCAGATAAACTAAGCATTCATTATCAACAAATGAGAGTACTTAAAAAGAAACTTAGATCAGAACAAAGGAAAATAGAATCTGCTAAGAGACAGTCTAAATTTACTGATATTATGTCACTATCTGACAGAAATGATAAAAATTTCTATACTTTAATTAACAACCAGCGTAACTTGCGCTCTTCTGTGACATCTATTTTAAAATATGACAATAAAATAATTAATACTGAGGAAGAAATTTTAGATACCTGGGCTTCATATTACGAAAAGTTAGCCACCCCGGTCGATATCCCGGACTTTGATGATACATATAAACTTATCGTGGAACAGGACATATCAGCCTTGACCGATACTTATACTAATAATAGAGATACTCTGGCCCCAGTCTCAGAAAAGGAGGTGGTACAAATTATTAATTCACTTAAGAATGGAAAGGCACCTGATGCCTCTAGAGTAACTTGTGAACATTTAAAATTTGGTGGAAAAACTCTCTCTTACGTTTTAACATCTATTATAACATTCTCATTTTCAAACCATATTATTCCAACTGTATTTAAAAATGGACTTGCTTGTCCTGTTTTCAAGAAAAAGGGGAAACCGAAAGAGGATCCTGGTTCCTACAGGAAGATTACTATTACTAATCCCGTTGGGAAATTAACAGAAAAATTACATCTTGTCAGGAATAAGGACAATATTTCCAATATACAAAGTCCGTTACAGAAAGGCTTTACTCAAGGTGAAATACCGCTTGTTGCTGCCCTTATTCTTACTGAATTACATACTGAGGCTAAAGAGAATGGGAATCCACTTATTATTGCACTCACAGATGCTAAAAGTGCTTTCGATGTTGTTTGGCATGATGGTCTTCTTCGTGAAATGAATAAAGCTGGACTTTGCGGTGACAATTGGCTCCTCTTTAAGGACTGGTATAATGGGCTGAACTCTAATATCAAATGGCAAGGACAAACGTCCAGAACATTCCTGGAATCTCAAGGTGTCCGACAGGGTGGTGTCTGGTCCCCAACCGCTTATAAGATTTTCATAAACTCTCTTCTCACTACACTAGAAACCTATCGTATAGGTTCTCATATTGGTTCAATCTATGTAGGAGTCCCGACAGTCGCAGATGATGTCACCTTAGTTTCAAACTGTCCATACGAAATACAGTCTATGTTAGATTTACAAACTTTTCATGCTAATAAATTTCGTTATCTTATTAGTAGTCAAAAATCGTGCGTACTTAACTACAGATGTGCTGACACTTATGACTGGTCTATTAACGGTGAAATTTTGGATACTCCGGAAAATGCTGTTCATCTCGGTATACAACGTGATAAGCTTTCCCGTTTAGGCACTAAAGAAGTTGTCCCTGGTCGCATTCAACTAGCCAGACAGACTGTCTACTCACTGATGGGTGCTGGACTTTATGGACTAAATGGAGTCAACCCTAAGGTTTCACTTCATCTTATCCGCTGCTATGTGATTCCCAGGCTTTTATATGGACTTGAGGTCATACTGCTTTCTAAAACAGACATTAGTAACCTTACAATATATTTTGTGAAGCTATTAAAACGTATTCAACATTTACCGGACCGTACAGCAAATGCTGCAGTTCTATTACTAATTGGACAAATTCCTATTGAAGCGGAAATCCACAAAAGAATTCTTGGTATCTTTAGAAACATTATTGATAATGATAACTCTGTCGAGCGTGACTTAGCATTCCGTCAACTTGCAATGAAATCCGATTCATCAAACAGCTGGTTTCGTAAAGTAGTTATAATCACAGAATTGTATGATCTGCCGTCACCTCATGATTTACTTGTTAGCCCTCCTTCAAAGTCAAAATGGAAAAAATTGGTTAACTCCTCAGTAAACTACTACTGGATAACTAAACTAAAATCCGAAGCGTCAGAAAAATCATCTTTAAATCTTTTAAACTATGCTGATGCTGAATTTGGAAGCATTCATTCTATTTGAAATACTTGTGGATCTGAACCTTACTCTACCTTACGTGCCTGTATCAAATCTAAGTTAGCATGTAACACTTATACTCTTCAATGTGATAAGTCTAAATTTAGTAAACGACAAATTAGTGCAATCTGTCCGCTATGTGGAATTGAGGATGAGAACCGGTTACATTTTATCTTGAGATGCAGTAGATTAAATAATGTGAGAAACAGTTTTATACAGAGTCTAAAAACTTTTATTAAAGATGTTGTAACTACTAATCTTTATGATGAACTATTTAGTTCCGAAATCAACACTTTACAGTTAATTATCGACTGCAGTGTATTTCATTTTCTGACCAGAGGCGATGTTTTTAAAGTGGAATGTATTACTAGAGGACTATGCTTTAAGTTACATCAGGTGCGTTCGAATTTATTGAGGTAGTACTAATAAATCAATATCAAACAGCTTAATTAATAAGTGTGCAAAAGTGACAATTGATAATTTGAAATGGGGCAACGAACATTTTGAGTCCAATGACTTGCGCTCCAGTTTCGGTCATGTATATATTCATGGGATGTATTTATTCTCGTGTGTAAATAGAGGTGGTGGTTAATGTGTATAAACAATCAATATTGGTGCATTGGATTAACTGACAATATATATATATGATATTCACACTGAAAAGTGGGTCGTCTGATATAGGCGGAACAGTACAGACTAAAGTAAAGTAAAGTTGAGAAGTATATCGTTATAATACCACTGGTTATATGTTTATAGAAAATCGTAAGTGATGCCAGGGACTGTATATATTTGTCTTTGTTTCTTGTAATAATATAGAAAAGTAGAAAAATTACTTCATTACTCGTAACGGTTATGGTGTCTATACTTCGTTGTGCTCAGCTCATCTGCGGTGCATGGATATGGGCTAATATTGCCTAATATTGACGAGACATTATATTTTTGTATATATTTATGTCAATTCATTGAAACAAAATCATCTGTACCACTTTTTAAAGACTCTACATCTCCGTAATATCTAAAATATCTCAAAATGTACTGCTACAAAATTTTATTCATGGGCGCAGCCATTACAGGGGAGGTAATCTCAAACACTACAAACTCCTCAGAGTCTGAATTGACCAGTTTTTGTGCTCGACCAGTAAAATCGAGCACACATTTTACTCGACTAGTCTCGACATTGTCTCGACTGTACTTAACTGTACTTAAGTGTACTCGACAAGGTCTCGACTAGGTCTCGACTTTACTTAATTAGTCTGATTCAGTACTTGATGATCTTTGTGTAGTCTGAAATGGTCTTGACCAAGGCTCGACCTGTCTCGACCTGTCTTGACTAGTCTCGACCTGTCTCGACCTGTCTTGACTAGTCTCGACCTGTCTCGACTAGTCTCGACTCAGTCTCAACCAGTCTCGACCTGTCTCGACTAGTCTTGACCTTCAAATTTAGTTTTGACTGGTGTAAATCAGCCCATCTAACTAAATTAAATATTGATCTTAAAAAATTCAAGCTTATTAGGTAGTTTGATTTATTGCTGTGAAATGAAAGAATTTAATTTTACAATATGTAAAAAAAAATTATTATATAAAAATTCAGATAGGCATCTTTAATTTTTTTTATAACTTTTTCAAATCAACTTGGATTTTCATCAAACTATGCAGATATCTTAGATATATATCAAGCTTACTGAATCCCATTTCATTTAGTTTTTTGTTGTATTGCTGTAAAATTTAAGAATTAAAGTAATCTTGGTATAAAAAGCTAGGATTTGCAATTCGGACAAAATAGAGATAGTACACTTTAATTTGTTTAATAACTTTTTCAAATCAACTTGGATTTGCATCAAACTATGCAGCTATCTTACATATATATCAAGCTTACTGAATCCCATTTCATTTTGTTTTTTGTTGTATTGCTGTCAAATTTAAGAATTAAATTAATCTAGGTCAAAAAAGCTAGAATTTGCAGTTCGAACAAAATAGAGATAGTACACTTTAATTTTTTTTATAACTTTTTAAATTCAACTTGGATTTTATTG
This sequence comes from Mytilus edulis, assembly GCF_963676685.1. NCBI lineage: Eukaryota > Metazoa > Mollusca > Bivalvia > Mytilida > Mytilidae > Mytilus > Mytilus edulis. Next base: position 17,704,092 of record NC_092350.1, read on the forward strand.
AAACTATATAGCTACCTTGGTGATGTATTCTTCTTACTGAATCCCAGGTTGTTATAAAGTTTGTTGTATTGCTGTCAAATTTAAGAATTAATTTAATCTAGGTAAAAAAAGCTAGGATTTGCAGTTTTGACAAAATAGAGATGGTACACTTTAATTTTTTTCATAACTTTTTCAAATCAACTTAGATTTTCATCAAACTCTACAAATATCTTTGCAATATATTGATCTTACTGAATCATAGGTTGTTATTTTGTTTGGTGTATTTCTGTCAAATTTAAGAATTTAATTAACCTAGGTCAAAAAGCTACGATATTAGAAATATATCTTTTCTCATAATTTGGGAAAAAGTATATATAAAATATTAATATAATTCCTTTAATGTTTTATTCCTTTTGATATACACTATATAAATATATCAAAAAGGGATGAAACATTAGAAATTATTAAAATAGTTCTTCTGATTTGTGGTGATTTATAAAGCAATACCTTCTGCTTGGGGCAAACTTATTAAAAAGATCACATCTACCAGAGAGTTTTAAATTCTAAATAACATTTATTCAAAGTTGCAACATCCTGTTAAATCTAAATCGCAGGGCTTTTAATTCACTAGATAAGTAATACACGAGTTTAAGAAAAGTAGGGCTTTCTTTTTACCTGTAAAACTCACGTGTACTGATGTAATTAAATCATGTATAGTGTCATGTCATTAAATTTGACAAAAATATATTTTAAAACTTCATAACAACCTGGGATTTAGTAAGATCACCAAGGTAGCTATATAGTTTTAATAAAATCCAAGTTGATTTGAAAAAGTTATTAAAAAGCTTAAAGTGTGCTATCTCTATTTTGTTCGAACTGCAAATTCTAGCTTTTTTGACCTAGATTAATTTAATTCTTAAATTTTACAGCAATACAACAAAAAACTAAATGAAATGGGATTCAGTAAGCTTGATATAAATGTAAGATAGCTGCATAGTTTGATGCAAATCCAAATTGATTTGTAAAAGTTATTAAAAAAATTAAAGTGTACTATCTCTATTTTGTCCGAATTGCAAATCCTAGCTTTTTATACCAAGATTACTTTAATTCTTAAATTTTACAGCAATACATCAAAAAACTAAATGAAATGGGATTCAGTAAGCTTGATATATATGTAAGATAGCTGCATAGTTTGATGCAAATCCAAGTTGATTTGAAAAAGTTATTAAAAAAATTAAAGTGTACTATCTCTGTTTTGTCCGAATTGCAAATCCTAGCTTTTTATACCAAGATTACTTTAATTCTTAAATTTTACAGCAATACATCAAAAAACTAAATGAAATGGGATTCAGTAAGCTTGATATATATGTAAGATAGCTGCATAGTTTGATGCAAATCCAAGTTGATTTGAAAAAGTTATTAAAAAAATTAAAGTGTACTATCTCTCTTTTGTCCGAATTGCAAATCCTAGCTTTTTATACCAAGATTACTTTAATTCTTAAATTTTACAGCAATACAACAAAAAACTAAATGAAATGGGATTCAGTAAGCTTGATATATATGTAAGATAGCTGCATAGTTTGATGCAAATCCAAGTTGATTTGAAAAAGTTATTAAAAAAATTAAAGTGTACTATCTGAATTTTTATATAATAATTTTTTTTTTACATATTGTAAAATTAAATTCTTTCATTTTACAGCAATAAATCAAACTACCTAATAAGCTTGAATTTTAAGATCAATATTTAATTTAGTTAGATGGGCTGATTTACACCAGTCAAAACTAAATTTGAAGGTCAAGACTAGTCGAGACAGGTCGAGACTGGTTGAGACTGAGTCGAGACTAGTCGAGACAGGTCGAGACTAGTCAAGACAGGTCGAGACAGGTCGAGCCTTGGTCAAGACCATTTCAGACTACACAAAGATCATCAAGTACTGAATCAGACTAATTAAGTAAAGTCGAGTACACTTAAGTACAGTTAAGTACAGTCGAGACAATGTCGACTAGTCGAGTAAAATGTGTGCTCGATTTTACTGGTCGAGCACAAAAACTGGTCAATTCAGACTCTGAGGAGTTTGTAGTGAAAGGACTTCTTAGTGCACTAAGAAGAAAGTTTTTGCACTAAGGACACTAAAACGATGTTTTAAGACCACAAAGAACATGGATATAAGAGGATATGAGTATATAACTAAGAAATAAAAAGTTTGGTATCAATAGATATTATAATTTTGAAGTAAAATTACTTTTTCAATCAGCGCGTGCCACTCGGCACTGACCAACGGCTTATTGCAAATTCCCAATCATCAAGTTCAATCAACCATATCCAAATAACAATCGTCTTCTGATCGTTACTAATTGATTATAGTTAATGATATTTGTTGAATAAACATAACGGATTAGGGTGTATTAATTTCAAGCTGATGAAAGAAAAATAAAAAAATGAATTTTGTGTTTACTTTGCCTTTTGTTTTATTTTGCTTTGAAGGAAATTGCTAAGTAAACTTTTTTTAAGAAGCCAGTTTTGAGATATAAATTGAGAAAAAAATGCTTCTGAGATACCTTGAAAGACATTTGAGAGTAAAACATGTTCTTCAAAACCCGATTATAGAAGTGATAAAGAAAGACTTCAAGAGGTAAATACCAAAAAGAGAATAATCATATCAATCTGTCTTCTATAAAAGCTACCTTTATTACGGATGTCATTGGTTTTTATTGTCATTCTCCGCCATATGTGTATTTTGTATAATTATAAAATTCAATTATGTTATTAATGTAACACTGATGCGTTTTAAAAATAATATCAACCGTATATTCTTTAAGGATCTACTTGGGTGAGGTTAGAATTTGTGTCAAATGACCCCAAGAGTGACTGGGGAAACGAAACATGATCACTTGGATTTCTCCCGATCGGAAGTAAAACGCTAGCTTAGGGGGGGGGGGGGGGGGGGCGTCCGTTTGGCTGTGCGGGATGTATCAAGTTCGCAATCCCGTCCGGTCAGAATAAGGACGTTAAATCCGATGCCTCGTGTAAAGACGTAAAGAGAGTTCCACGCTCTTTGCACGTTAAGAACCCTTGCAACAACTATTTGAGGGGTCCGTAGGTAGCCTGTTGCAAGGCAAAATGTCTGCCCCTATCCAATATACCGTCGTTTTCCAGTGGCAGTCCAAATTTCCCCGCCCATCATCCCGGGTGGCCTCTATCATAACAAGGCCTTCCTGTTATATGTATTGTTAACTTGCTCTCGTTGAAAATGCATGAAATATTTGCCACTGGACGTTAAGCAACCGACAATCAATCAATTGTGTCAAATGTTCGGACTCCTTGGTGTTTTTCCATACAATACAAGGTAAAACAATTTGCCCCATAACAACCATTTATTTTTTTCATATGAGACTTAATAGCTCATGAAAGGTCTTTGATTCTTGATTTTCTTTCTTTTGTTTTGAGATCCAAATAATACCAGTCTCTGATAATACCAATGCAAAAATAAGGTTAAAGTCCGAGTCATCCTTTTCCCGCAATATTTTAAATCTCAAATATCTCGACTAGCAGTGGGATTTCCAGTGACACTAGAACAATAGAAAAGTCACTCTTCTTATGAAAGAGATAGAAAAGGTCTAAGAACAGGAGAGACAATTTACGCATAAAACTCGATATGCATAGGGATGAATATCTCTTAAAACACAAAACCATTATATAACTTTTATACAACCACTATAAATAAAGTATATGTTAAAGCTAAATGTGTTAATATATGATTTTTTAATTGCCAAACATGCTGTTAATTGAACAACCTATTGTTCAACATAGGGGTGTGTAAAAAACTGCCAGATTTGACTGCATATTTTTCTTTTTTTTTGAAAAAAATATATATCAAACCTTAATAATGTAGCTTTCTGGGTATCCAATTTTTAACGTGTTCCGAAATGTAGTTTCGTCACAAGAATTTTTCAAAGTTGTGTCATTTTGTCTATATGAATGTCGGTAAATTCGTATGATCGAGCACACCGACAAGTATATCGTTGGGACAACTCGATATAATGTAATCAATATACGTGAAAGATTACCTAATGTGAAGTTTATCAAAATCATCATAACATAATTGATCAACACATTATGTTTGAACAACATGAGTCCTACAATATAAGATTTAAAGGTGCATATCATTTACATTCAACGTTTTTATTGGATTTTTTTTACTACAATGTAACCTCGAGGTTCAACGTTGATAGTAAAAAAAAATCCCAGAAATTTTTTGAATGATATTGTAAATGATATGAACCTTCGAATTCTTATAACATCGGAATAGAGAATATGTGATCCGAATTAACCATGCACGTATGCTACAGAAGATTATGAACTTTTATGATGTACAGGGGGTAAGGGTTTTTCTTAAACAATATTATGATCCCAAATTTGATGAATTTTGTTGGCAATACTTTAATATACACACTACATATAGCAAAGTATATATTAAATCTCAATGTATTATAATTAGGAAAAATGTTTGACTCGGTAAAAAAAAATCTTCCCCCTCCCCCCGTATTGCATGTAATGGTTTAAACCTAAAGGATTCGCACTAACTGCCTAAAAGGGGTCCGCTCCAGTCTTGAATCAGTGATTTTGTTTATCATAAACAAAATATTGTCTTACACTGAAAGGGTCAGCCGGGCAACATGCACAGCCCGGATTGTCAAAACAACTAAGATTTACAAAAAACGATTACAAAAAAAAACATCAGTTGGACAATCTTACTGGAATCTGATTATCTCTACTGATAAATAATGCAACACTAATGACACATTTAAGTTTTGGAATGATTTTATTCACAAAGAATGTTTCTCATTGGTATACATTTATATGCTCTTGTCTTTTCAGAGTTTATATTGGAAATTAAAAATTGCTGCATGAAAGACACTAGCTCCACATTCCTATGCATATGATTTTATATGTACGAGAATCATTCCATAAAATATCCGTTTGATATCCTTTCAATGCGTGACACTGTCTAGTGGTTTTTCTGCCACAATTACAAGGAAAACCTGGCTAAACTTGTGCTAAATCAAACACTTGAATCTTACATCGCTATTGATGTTAAGCAATTATTTAAAGGGCCATCCGGAACTGTTGGGTTTTATGACAGTCTTCCTTCCTTACACACCATCGCTGCAAAATAATTTGAACATTCAATTAGATGACTATAATATTATTTGGCAATCCAAAGAGAACCTGAAAACATCAGACCACAATAAACAGAGACCCCAAAAAAAGCCAATTTTACTTTACAATGAAATTGAAAAAGTAGTTAGTTACATGTCAAATCATCTTTTGGCTGTCGACAAAAAATAAATAAAATCTAAATTTCGTAGCATTTTACCACCCCCCCCCCCTTTTTTTAAACTGAATTTGTTCAAGGTATGGTGGTTTTACCCCTTTTCAGATTTCAGTATGTCATGTTGTATATCTTTTATAAATTAGATGAATTTCTAGCAAGTTTCTACGATATTCTTTTTCATTTGACAAAATACTATGCATCTGAATTAAATTGTTTACTATTTGAAAAAGCGCGCCTTCTTTTACTTTAATTTACTTCCCTTTATTTCACATAGCAACAAATATTAAAAACTGCCACATTTGACTGCATATCAATTTTTTTTCCCAAAAAAAATATATGTCAAGCAGCATAATTAACTTTACAAATTGGGAGAAAATCAAGATGTTCCGACTATAGGTTAGTATTAAAAAAAAATAATGAAAGGTTGGCATGATTCCAGGTTTGAACCCTGACGACACTTAAAATCGAAAATTCACTTATTTACCTATCATATGAAGATACGATGATGTGATAAACTTAACAATTAATAATTTACCTGGTGCATTATCATATTCACATTACGTTGACACGTCTCAGTTCGTCTGTGTTAGCTCATTTCAAGCTCGTAAACAATGTACACCATTTTCCGCTGTTCTTTACCGATTACCTCTAGTCAGAAGAGCCCACTGTTTACAGGGGCGATAATATTTTGTCACCGGTTCACGCACTGGACTAGAAGGTCCATGACCTATCAATATTATTAGGTTATTTAATCCTTAACATATGCTCTAACATCTTATAGTATCAATTTTAAATTCTTGATTTATTAATTTTAACCTTACCTCACCTAAATGTATCCTTAAGCTGTATTGCTTCCAAATAAAACTCTTATAATCTTTTATTAGTATTTCGGTTGAACAAAATTACTGTTCTATACCTAACTAAAATTTGGCCCAGATTTCAGATTTCAGAGGAGAAGATTTTTGTAAGAGCTAACGACGACGGACGAAAAGTGAGTTACAATAAGAATAGAAAATACGCTAATACATAGAAGTAAAAAATATATCCGCCAGAAATACAAAAAACACCATATAACTGCATTGATCATGTCTATAAAAATATTTCAGGTCTGTTAAATCATCACTATCAATCAAGCATATAAAAAAAAAACAATTTCTTCTACTTAGAATATTTCATCAGGTCTTGTCAACCACACCAAAGCAGTACTTTTAAAAAGATCTATAAACTTATCATCATCAGATAAAATACTAAAATCACCATTACTTCTTTTAACTTCATAAAATAAACTTTCACGTAAATCTGCACATAAAGGACAGTCTAATATAACATTTTTCGCATCTTCAATTTTACATGTGTAATCAGTATACAAAGTGGATTCGGTCATGGTTGAGCAAACATGAATTTCTATCGATTACACAGGTGACAGTTATCTGATTGAGGCGCGTGTCGATAAAACATAAAATAACTTTCTAATTACAAAAGATATGATCATAAAATTTGAAATTATGTATTTTTACAAAGTCTATTTCTATATGTCATGTCCTTTGTGACAGTTGTATCATTCCATCAGGTTCCTAGTGCACATTTTCCTTCTTAGTGCACTAAGGAGGTCCTTTGCGGTATTTCTACGGACCCACAAGGAAGCGCTTCATACTAAAAATGTGCGCACGGTCAACGCTTTTTCAACCCTATAAAGTTACAAAATAAAGCATTCAATACTCATAATTACATTTTTACCTATAGGATCATGAAAACACGTCTTTTATCAAGTTTTTATTTCATTTACCTGTGCACTTTATTGTGGGACCTCGTGTCATCATGAATGAAAAGTTGCATTGTGTAATGCAATTGATTAAGGAATATCACGAGATTGCTAGTTAGCCAATCAGAATAACGTATTATAATGAAACATACATCTTATGTAATTATTTTGCAGTATAATACATCAATCATTTTTCTACAATTTTAATTGCAACAGACTATAGGTGTTTGCTACACCGAATTACCTATGGCCGTGTTCACATTGATCTAAACTCGGTATTGTGTTCGTGTACCTCACACATAAACTAAACATAATTACGTTCCCATTGATAAAACTCAATGTTTACATGTAGTTTAAATCATGTTTTGTCTACATGCAGTCGATAGTCGATGTAGGCCTTGTGTAGGTTAAGTGTATACAAAAACTGTAATTTCCCAATGTATATGTAAAAAAGAAACGATTTTTATATAAAATTGATACTTATAACACTTATCAATAAAGTTCTTTACAGAAATATTTGTCTAAACTTGATATATTTATTCGTTATAAAAACACATTATGTAGCCTTAACCCCTTATCAAGACTCATATCCATCATCATTGCCGAACACATAATCATTTGAAAAGGTCTTCCCGAATCGAATGAACGTACACACTGACAGAAATATTTGCCACTGGTCTTTACTCAAACAACGATTCACTCATAAATGCATCACTGAAAAGGGTGAGGTTAATTGTTTGTTTGTGTAGTATCTCAGATCCGTTTAAATACAATAAGAAATAAAAAAAACATTACCCCCTCCCGTGCCAAAAACTCCTTATAACATCTCAATCCTTTTTCTTTGTCTGTAAGCACGCTGCTGCAGCCTACGTTTTTAATGCGTAATTGAGACATCTTTAGTATCTGTAAACTACTGCAAATCATTTAAATGCCTTTCATAAAGGGGCAACCACTTTACTTCAGGGGGTGTGTCTGAGTCCGATTTTTTTCTCGCGCGAAAGTTTTTTTTTCCTCCATGGTACCAATTCAATATTTAACACTATAATGTATGGGGAAACTTTGGATTCAGAATATTTGTTCATTCTAATCATCTGTATGACCCTATTTTTTTTTAAATCAAATTGTGGAAAAATTAATCCCCTTTTTTACAGAGGAATTGACCTTGAGGTCACTCCGATGTATTGTTATCGCTTAAATTTCCGTCATTCATAAATTCTAGTCAAATTAGTTTTGGGTTTTCAACACTAGTGAAAAAAGTGCATTTTCATACCTGCGATTTCTGTTCTCCGGTTGTACGATGTTTCAACAAAATATGGAATCATTTCAGTTGTTGATTTAGTGGTGAAAATTTGACTGAATTATATCTTAATAAATACGATTTTATATGTTTAATTGGTGTTTCAGAAAGAGGTCAGGTGCTCTTGTTCATTCATAAAATTATCGTTCATTCATAAATTTATCGTAAAATAAAAATCACTACACAGGTTATACGTGTAGTGTAAATGACCACCTGTAATCTAAAAATAGCGGTCTCACTAATAAGGACAAGAAGAACTTTTAGCGACAAGAAGCGTCAAGAACGGACAAGAAGAATAAATTAAGCGACAAGAAGACTATTTAGCGACATGAAAACTTCTCGTACCGCATGAGGATGACACATATCAAATGAACAATTATGTGTGGGAATTAGTTTTAAGAAATGATGTCAAAGTAACACTATGAAAATATTTTTAGTAAGCTGAAATATATATTTATTTTTTACATGTTTATGACTTGTAAGTTATTTTATTTCTGTCCCATTTTTCAACATTAGCGTCTCGAAAGGTGAAATGTTTTAGCTGAATGGTTAATTTAAATTAATTATGAAAATTGTTAAAATTAAATAAATAAAAGTAATTATTGCCCAGTTACAAACACTACCAGGGGATAATCCATAATTAACCCCAACTTTAGCCTGGTAAACTTGTTGTCTCCTTGTGAAATATAAAACATATTAATATTTCCTGCTTAAGTCTTTTATTGATATAAAGTCAAATCTTCTTGCTTTTCACTGGATAACCATGTCCTGTCAGGTTTAATTCTTATATATGTAGATGAAAAATAAAAGTGTCCCAAAACATTAACATGGCAGCAATTGCTTTTACAGCCTTTAAGGCTTTGATTTTTTTTACAGAAGAGTGTCCACCATGCACTTGCACTGCACTATAATAATAGTAGAATAGAATTATCATATAAACAAATAGATGAAAATGATATTCATCGGTCGTCCAACTGTCTATATCAATCTGCTCAGCTCTTAATAAAACTCCATATCACGGCTTTGTGACGTCAAATACGATGACCTGGCCTTAATAACTTTGACCCGGGCATATAAGCGACGTCATAATGTTTGAACCGACGTTGATAAGTTTGACCCGAACTTATCAAGTCAACTTCCGGTTGCTGGTGAAACTAAGACAATACTTCCAAAAGACGCAAATGCAGCCCGATAAATCGATTATCAGGTTATCGGCATATTAATATTGTAAAATATCAGCTGCTCGACATAATATGAAGGCTTTTTGATCTCGTTCGCTGCGCTTACTCGACAAAAAGCTTAATATTATGTCTCGCAGCTGATATTTTACGATATCAACATGCAGACAACCTGATAATCGGTACATACATGCAATCGTAATATTAATAATATATATAACAACAAACCAGTGTATTCTCTACGACTATTATTATACAAGTATAATAGTCCAAGGTATACCGATTTCTTGCACTAAAATATAATAGTTATTACGGTGAGGTTGAATTTCCTGTCATTTATTCATCATCCAAGCACGAACTTGTATCAGAAAAAAATATCTCTGTAAATTAACCCAAGTTTCAGGTATAGAGATGTGATCTGTTTCTATGACATGTGCTTTTGACCATCCACAAGAACCTGCGGTCATCCGATGTTCAGTACTTCAGTACTTTGATTTTTAAAGTCAAATGGTCGTTCCCTAACTGCTAGAAAAGTTGTTCGAAAATTTGAATTCGGTTCTACGTAACTAACATTTAAATGACATATAGTTTACAAGTGTGAACAAATCTTATGTACAGGTAACTTAACAAGGTATATAGATGTGAACAATTTTAATGTGAAACTAGTGTACATTACATTAAAGGGGCACTAGCTGTCAAATTCATTGTTACCGATTTGACTCAAATTCTCATATTTGGTTTATAACAAGGTAAAATATTTATCCAAACTATCAAAAGTCTAAAATAAACAGTTTACAAAGCATGGGGTAGATAATTTATAGGTTTGTTTCGTGTGTATTTTAGTCCAGACGCCATCTAATTAACTATCGATTTGACCTCAGATGACCATATAAGCGATGTAAACAAAAATAAAGATACGAATAGATTAAACCAACACGTGCAATTGGATTTTTATAGGTCTGTTTGATTTTATTTTATAGATTAAAAATAGATGTTTCTCATTGTTTTTAACCATATACGAATGATTTTATGTGCATCGAATTAGTAATCAAATGATTTACCGTAGTTTCACTTTTATTGTTGACATTCTTTTTCTTTAAATAACCAGTACACGTACAATGCATGCGTTGTCAATCTCTAGCTAGGGGTTAACTTGAAGTTCACATGAATACCGGTTAGAATGATGATGACGTTTTCACTTGCAAGTGAATCAGTCAAAAATTATGTTTAATCGCTTATTTCAACAAAATTAAAGGAAATTGATTGCTAAAAGCAAATTATTATTTGATTATTCCAATTTGATTAATAACACAGGACACTTTTAATTTGCAAAACACTCATTTGCAAATCCGCCGCCGCCTCAAACAAGAGCTACAATATCATGTATATAACCAAAATGTGCGGAATTACATGGGATTCAATAATTTCATTGGTTTTATACTGTTACTTTCATATTTATTTTGCAATTTGAATTATAAAAACATGGGATTTTCAATATCCCATGGGACAGGGCAAAATCCCATGGGATTTACCATTATCCCATGGGATTTTGGTTAAATCCCATGGGATTTTTTTTGGTCCCATGGGATTATTGTAGTCCCATGGGATATTTGTTGTCCCATGGGACAAAAAAAATCCCATGGGATTTTTATTATCCCATGGGATTTTTAATATCCCATGGGACAAAATAAAATCCTATGGGATTAAAATTATAAATATATATATATAAATATAAAGTTATGTGTATGTTACAATGAATGCTGTTTGGTAGTAAAATGTTTTAAATGTATACGAGTTTTTTTTAATTTTTTATATATACATATATATAATTTTTTTTAAATTTTGTCACAAACATGTTTTTTATTTGTTTATATGACAATAAATATTATTCTTATTTTGGAATGTATAATAATAATATTTTACAGTCAAAGAATAAAGTCCTTTCACTGAAACAAAATGATGAAATTTCTAAATAAATGAAAAAATATTGTTTTGAAATCTTTGTCTTGTTTATTCTATTATGAAAAATAGAACTGAAAAAATATTTCATATTCTGACTGAATAGTTCACTCTTTTCATGAGGTAAGATTTTCTTTGTTATAGGTTCATTGCAATACTTGTATAGGCAAACAATTTGAATTATATATAACTTTGTGGTGTACATAATAGTATGCTTATAATTGCAAATTTATAATATAAACACTTTTTGTTAAAGTTTTTGCTTTCTTTATTCACAGCTTGCTATGTACAATTATTCAGTCCACTATATAAGAGTGAAGTCAATAAATAATTTCATTCACTAGAATATTCCTGCAATTCTTAGACAAAACATTTTTTTCAATCTGTTCTTCAAAGATCTTCCTCTGTACATCTTTATTGAATAGAGAGATTTCAAATGAGAAGACAAAGCAAGTTTATTTGGACAACAACATTCTAATATCTTGTTCATTCGTTCCATCTTTCAATTGATAATTACATTGTTGTATTTATATGATCAAGTTCTTGTGCATCAATGATCGTGATGATATGACTCCTTTTTGTTTATAGTCATCATGTTGAAATTTCCTCTTTCAAATAAATGTAGGAAAAAACATGTTCCATTTCAAATTAATAAAAAAGTCGCACTATGGAGAAAAATATCAGCTTTAAGTTTTCCGTTCAGTATTGATCTGTGAATGATGACCATGAAAATCCAGATTTCTGACCTACAAATACACAAACTCAAAAATTATCAGTGAAGAGATCAATAAAATGGCTACTTTATCATGTTTATGATTAATATGATAAACTTTCATTTAAATATTCAAGTACTAAATTACAGAAATCGCTTAAATTTTATAATAGCTTAGTTAAAGTACAGCTTATTTAAAATTATAATAAAAAATATAGGCCACTGATTAGTTAAATAAGATATTACATTTTTAATGCCAAAAAATGGCTTTTTTGCACCAAAGGGAGATAATTTGGAGCTTTTTCAATGATATATGCATTTTAAAAGTCATCTGGGGCCAAACCGAATTGATTGTTTTGAATGATTTGGTGTACCATATGATAAAGATATAAATAAATTGAGTTATGAAAAAAAAATATTAAAACATTTTTCTGAAATTGTTATACCCTAGAGCCTCCTTAAATGTCATTTGATCTCTATTGGAGAAATGTCTCATTGGAAATCAGACTGCTAAGTGTTTCTTATTTTTATATCAACCCAGCCATATTATACCTGTCTAATATCAGGAGCTTGTACATAGTTCTGTGGTTGATGTTGGTTCACACCCGTCATTTTTATTTTTCATAATTTTTTGTTTTTATAAATTAGTCTGGTATATTTGACGTTTGAATTGATGCTCTGTTTCAAATTTGGTTAGTGTTGACTTTTATAGATTACTATAACATGTATAGGGTATGGGTTTTCTCATTAATTACAGGTCATCAATGGCCTCTAATAAGTAATTACAATGCTTACATCCACTAAATTGAACTCTGATGGATAGTTTTCTCTTTCATCATACCACATCTTATTTTAATAAATATTTAATTATTATTCAAGGACAAAAAATTTTATAACAGTGGACTTACCATTTAGGCTTTGTTGACCTCTGTAAATCTTATTTTGTTGATAATTTCTTCTGTTTATAGTTTCCCCTTTATCTTTCATGTTCTTGCCCTACACATAAAAGGGTAAACATCATTTAATGACAAAAATAACTTCTATTACATAATTAGTAGGCAACTGAAAATTTTGTCTTATTTGTATATAACATCAACTTACTCATCATTCTTGCTGTTCAATATCATGAATATTATCATTATTCTATGAATATGAGGTCACAGTAAAATTAACCTTGGCAGGCAGACATCTTTTTTTATATGATACCTTGTAGTCATTCCATACAACAAGTAGACCTATGCTTAAAAAATCTAAGGCCAAAATTAAAAATATGTTTGTTTCCCCTCCCCCCACACGGGTCAAAAATAAGCGCCCGGGTCAAAAAATTATTTTCCACAAAAAAATCGAAATTATTTTTTTCCTGAAAATAATTTGTTTCCATTTTTGGAAAGTGCTTGAAAGCAGAAAGATTGATAATCTAAATAAATACACTCAAATTGAGCACAAACAACTGATAAGTGGCCTGGACTGGACAAGTCAAACCATTCATGTGACCATGCTATGACAATCACATCCAGTTAAAAAAAACTAGAGGCTCTCAAGAGCCTGTGTCGCTCACCTGTTAATGTGTTTACTGATGTCGGCCATCTTCGTTGGTAGGCGGGGTCATTAGACACTTTTTTTTTAAATAGATACCCTAGTATTATGATTGTGGCCAAGTTTGGTTAAATTTGGCCAAGTAGTTTTAGAAATGATTTTTATACAAGTTACAAAAATGACGAAAAGTTGTTCAATATTGACTATAAGGGGCAATAACTCCTTAAGGGGTCCTCTAACAATTTTGATCATGCTGACTTATTTGTAGATCTTACTTTGCTGAACATTATTGCTGTCTACAGTTTATCTCTATCTATAATAGTATTCAAGATAATAACCAAAAACTGCAAAATTACCTTAAAATCACCAATTTTAGGGCAGCAACCCAACAACAGGTTGTCCAATTCAACTGAAAATTTGTGAGGGGATATATCTTATTCTGATGGACATTTAAATCTTGAAAGATTTGCCCTAAATGTCTTAGTTTCAAAGATATAAAGCAAAACCTGCATTTTACCACCATGTTCTAATTTTAGCCATGTCGGCCATTTTGTTTAGTAGGCTGAGTCATCGGACACATTTTTTAAACTACAAACCACAATGATAATTGTGGCCAAGTTTGGTTAAATTTGGCAAAGTAGTTTCAGAGAAGAAGATTTTTAAAAAAGTTACAAAAAATTATGAAAAGTTGTTAAAAATTGACTATAAAGGGCAATAACTCCTTAAGGGGTCGACTGACAATTTTGATCATGTTGACTTATTTGTAGGTCTTACTTTGCTGAACATTATTGCTTTTACAGTTTATCTCTATCTATAATAGTATTCAAGATAATAACCAAAAACTGCAAAATTTCCTTAAAATAACCATTTCACAGGCAGCAACCCATCAACAGGTTGTCCGATTCGTCTGAAAATTTCAGGGCAGATAGATCTTGACCTGATCAACAATTTTACCCATTGTCAGATTTGCTCTAAATGCTTTGGTTTTTGAGTTATAAGCCAAAAACTGCATTTTACCCCTATGTTCTATTTTTAGCCATGGCGGCCATCTTGGTTGGTTTGACAGGTCACGCCACACATTTTTTAAACTAAATACCCCCAGGATGATTGTGGCCAAGTTTGGTAGAATTTGGCCAAGTAGTTTCAGAGGAGAAGATTTTTGTAAAAGTTTACAGACGACGGACGCAGGACGACAGACGACGAACGCCAAAGTGATGAGAAAAGCTCACTTGACCTTTCAGGTCAGGTGAGCTAAAAAAAACCTGCCTTCCTGGTCTGTTTACAAAAGGTAGACCCGGGGAGGGGAAACAGACATTCTTTTAAATGTGGCCTGATAAAATGACAAAACCAAGAAAACTTATCATTGACCAAAGAACAATAAAATGCGGTCATGGTTTATATATGAATCTGCCATTCAGACATGCACACCTTACAATTGTTTCATATCTACCAAATATAATCTACCTGTAACTTTAAACATATGATAAACTGACAAAACAATGCAGTGTTTCATTGACCAATGAACCATGCATGAAAATGAGGTCAAGTTCATATAAAATATGACAGACAGCTAAGTGCATCTTACAATTATTTCATTCACTAAATAAAGGGGCCTTATTGCTTACAGTATCCGGAAAATTGACCAAACCACAAAAACTAAATATTTTCAAAGTTCCTTATACCCTGCCAATTTGTTATGGTTGTGCCTGTTCCAAGTCAGGATCCGATAATTCAGTGATTGTCGTTTGTTTATGTGTAACATATCTGTTTTTCAATTTTTTTGTACATAAATTAGGTTGTTAGTTTTCAACTTTCAACTTGGCTATCATGTGTAAAATCATACAAGTGTTGGGAAAACAGGAAGTTGTCGAGTGATGAATCTGAAAATGCATCACACAGTATAGCTGACTTATTTAACCCTGAAACCAAATTTCAGAAATCCTTCTATTGTAGTTCCTAAGGAAAATGGGACAAAAAATATTCATCGGACGGACTGACTGACGCAAGGATGGATGGACAGACAGGGGTAAAACAGTATACCCCCCCCCTTTTTTAAAGTGGGGGCATAATTTTAATACGGGGCTATAAAAACCCATGCAAGATGTCAAAACAAAAAGAAGTAACCTAATTCTTACTTGTTAGGGGCTATTTATTTATTGTCGGTTATACATATAACAATACAACATATTAAAGGTCTGTAGAGCTTTTATCCGACATACATATATATGACAAGCACAATACATTTGTACATGAAACATAAAGCTCATCACTGAGATAGTAGTCTCAGATAGAGGGAGGCGGGGTCAACCAAACTCCCCTATTCAATCTGAATGCAGGACAGAAAGTCACAGTCAAAAAGTCACACACTGTCACAGGACAAAAAGTCACAATTTAGTTTTGAGATTATTTTTCTTTGAACAAGAAAACACTCTTTTTGTATTTTTCTTGAAGTTTTATACATGAACATGATGTAGCAACTTTAAATTAAAATTTATTAAAAACAAATAAATCAGTGCATTAGGTTTGCGCACATTACCATTACATTTGCGCACAAAAATCATTACATTTGTGTGCAGCTTTTGATTACATTTGCACGCATTTTTTAACATGTAAATATAAATAAAAAGATATAGTATGATTGCCTTTTACAGCTGACTATGCGGTATGGGCTTTACCTCGGGCTTTGCTCATTGTTGAAGGCTGTTTGGTGACCTATGGTTGTTAATGTCCGTGTCATTTTGGTCTCTTGTGGACAGTTGTCTCATTGGCAATCATACCATACCTTCTTTATATTGGCTTATGGTTGAAGGCCGTAAAGACCTCTAGTTGTTAATGTCTGTGTCATTTTGGTCTCTTGTGGACAGTTGTCTCATTGGCAATCATACCACATCTTCTTTTTTATATTATGAACAATTTCCTAAAATTGAAAATGAATATATGTAATAAAAAGAAGATATTTCAAAAAAAATTTTCATTTATATTCAATCAATTGTCAACAAATTGTTTGTGACTTTTTGTACTATTAATTATATAACTTTGTTACTTTATGCCTGAGGCTGAGTTTGACATGTGTTTGACTTTTTGTCCTGTGACTTTTTGTCGGAATGTCCTGTGACTTTCTGTTTTTGCAGAAGTCCAGGGAGTGTTAAAAAATCACATGTGCAAGTTGAGAGTCAACACTTACACAGGGACTACACAATACTTTTTCAGAATGTCAGGTGGCAGAAACCAGTTTTTTTCACTAATTCACGTGCAAGTGTAGGCCAAATTTAAAAAAAATTCTGTAAATAAATCTGAAAGATATAGACATGCTTTGATAATTTTTTGGTGTTCAGAATTGATTAAAATTGATAGTGAAGTACTTCTGATCAATGTTTTTTACATGGTTTCCTTATCCCGCATTACCTACTTTTCCCAGTTAACGGACAAAATCCCATCAATTTTTTAATTTGGCACCCTATTCCAGACCTCAGTGCATCAAACCTGCTAATTACTGACAAGAAAATCATTCAAAAATATCTAATTTAATCACTTGCAACTCGAATAAACAACAGCTGAACCTATCCTTACCATCAAAATTTGGCACTTTCCAGTGTCCTTAAATAACCACCTGTTTTGACCAATGGAAAACAGGATAACAATGTATAGAAAGCCTTCAAACAGTATGTATATGGGACTCTAGATTTTTCATGTCAAACAAGGATAAAACCATGAAAGTTGCATATCAATGTAATCAGGAAAGGTATCATTGTGTAATGCAAACTTAGAATTTTAAATCTTTTTATTTATCACTGCTCAGTGAAGTGACAAAGATAGCCAAAGTTTTTTAATACTAATTTTCTGCGTGGGACAATGGCACAGAGGCTAAGAACTGGTACCTGCCACCTTAAGCATTTTTTATATTGCATGTGTTTGACTTTTGATGTTATGTACATGTTTACTAGTCTTATAAGAATTAAAAAATCTTAAATGCAAGTTATATTTCTTCATGAAACAAATTTTACAGGCTTTCAAAGAAAGGTGGTGTTTTTGCGACATTTCATTCAAAATGTCATCTGTCACCGACAATCACAAAAAAATGCTTAAAAAATACTTCAAAGTGTTAGGCACAAATAAAAACCAGATAGATTGATTATGCAGTAAATTTTATTGAAAGAAAACATGTAAAAAGACCAAGAACATTACATGTGTATGAAAAAATATGAAAAATATTACCCCACTTTACAAATTTTCAGAGATTTTCACTTTAAAATATGTAATAAAGGTATAATTTTATCCAAGACATGTACCCATTTGTTAAAAAAAGTCATTTGAAATGAAGACTTAATTGCTTTTTATTATAAATAATGTTTCATTCAGTATCTATTTACCTCACATTGATTTATTATGTTAGGTTTAATATCTGACAGTCTAAGGGAGGTAATTAGTAAATATTTTGACAGCATCTATCAGCCTCTTTAAAATGACTCAGCATAGGACATAAAGTTCCAAATCTATCAACACATATGATTCAGAGATGTTGCAACCCCATCCTCTCTATTTTTAATTCTTATTGCACTCTTCTATTTCAAATGACCCATCATAAATTCCTTTCCATTTGATACACACAAGTTGAAAAAGTGATAGTCGTTTATAATTTAAAATGGTTTTTTCTCGTCGAAGTTTCTTAAGAAATCGTTCAAAGCAAAAAACAATGTTCCAGAAGGGACATAAACACTTTCCAATACACAAGGATTCTTACAAATCAAGTGGAAACTGTTCTTTTTCTTCTGATTTTAAACGTCCAAATTCACAGGAATACTTTGATGCTGTAAAAGTTCTGAGTGATAGCCAAACAGCAGACACTACACACCTGGTTCCTTCAAAAATGAGACCTGAAAAAGATAAGGAATGTGAAAATTTGGATGATTTTTCAGTTTCTGAAGATTCAGAGGAAAATGTAATTGTAACATTAAAAAAATTAACAAATCTAATCATTGGATTTATGCCGCATAATTGTTCGTTCCCTAATCCAGATGTGGTCATGTCGAAAAGGTTAGGTATTTGTGTTTCAGTAAAAGTAGTATGTACAAATTGTGGCTTTTCATCTGAACCTGTAAAACTTTATTCAACAATGAAGTCTCCTAGAGGCCCAGACAGTGGTGTCTTAAATAATGCATTGTTGATACCAGTGATGAAATCAAAAGTGGGTATTTCAGATATAATTACAATAATGTCTTGCCTGAATATTCAATGTTTAAGTCGGACTGTTATGCAACGAAAGGTCAACAAGATGTCGGATTTAATGGTTGACATTAATAAAAAAACAATGATCGAAAACCAAGAATATGTGAAAAAAGTCCTAGAATTAGCAGGACAAGACAATTCTTTTGATGCGGAGGTAGATTCTTCATTTAACAATCGCCCCCAAGCTGGGTTTGAAGCAGCATCGCAAACATTCTGTCCTTTTATAGAGCAAAATACAAGTAGGAAGCTACCTGTAAATATGATAGCAGCAAATACATTATGTCCAAAATTAAATTGTAACCATAACAATGACAAATGTAAAAAAAAACTACAGTACTGACGAGTCAATGGCTTCAACTGAAGGGAAATTTGTAAAACAACATTTAACTGAAATAAACAGTAAGAAAATTTTAAAGGTGCGTTCTGTTACCAGTGATGCTTCTGCTCAAATTGCAAAATCTGTAAATGATTATTCTAAAGCTAATAACATACCGATTCGCCACTATAAATGCCTTGTCCACAAGTTGAGAACATTACAAAAACATTTGAGAAATGTAAAACTAAGCAGCTCAATGCATGGATTTGACAAGGATATTTTTGTAAGAAAGTTGGCAAGTGGTATAAGGGCCAGGATAAGACTAGAGTTCACTCGGATTAAAAGGCTCTCTGCCAATGAGTGCAGTTTTATTGAGCGTGGCAGGAGAGCAGTTGAAAATGTTATTCCATGTTTTGCAAATGATCATAGAAACTGTAGAAGAGATTCTATTGTTTGCTCTGCTCATCTATCCATGTACAATACAAGCCACTTGCCATATGCCAGGCATTTGGAACTGAACCAGAATGACATAATTAAATTGAAATCAGTCTTAGCAAAAAACTTTTCCAACTCTGAGATACAGAAAATTTCCCGTCTTTCAACAACCAACAAGTGTGAAAGTTTACACAGTAAGGTATTTTCATTTGCACCAAAAAATACTATTTGGACAAGAAATTTTGAAGGTTTATGTCATTCTGCCGTCCATTCCTCATCTCTGGGAAATGGGAAATCCTGTATATTACTTGCAAGTGCCATAGGACTAAAATACAGAAAGACGGATCCATTTATTAAAAATATGAGACTGCGGGACAAAACGGGTGAATACCATACACTCAGAAAAACTACTCGTCAGTACAAGTTTATCAGATTCAAATATAGGCGAAACAAAGGAAACAGGAAGTTGATGGCAAACTCATTATTTAACTGTGCCAATGAAAACATAATTAACGAACATCAATACGCTAACAGGAGAGACTTTACCTGAAGTTACAATATACATTTTGCGTATCCATAGTGCAACAAACATTCTGCATTATTTTTGCAAATCTTGCGTCTGTTATTTACACTTTGTGGCTCTAAAGATAAATGGTCTTTCCTTACACATAGTTCATTGTGACAAATATGTGAAACATTGAATTTATGATCAATTGGTTTAAAATTGTCATTCATAAAGTAGCTGAGTCTATGAGCAAAAATTTTAATTTTTTTCCCTCTAAATCTGGTTTCATAAACGCCATAGCCTTTTTTCTGTTGCCCTGTCCAGATCAAACATCCACTAACATAGATAGTTTTTGTTTCAAAAACAGAGAAAAGCTTATTTTTTTCAATTTGTGTAAGGTTACATTTAAAAAAGTAAGACATTTGGGGTATTTACTGGTTTACACTATGAATACACAAAAAAATGCTGTTTTCAACTGAAAATATAAGCAGAGAAACATTGATACAGGGTAAATAATGTTTATCATGCATCTGTAACATTTTGTAATATCATATGCTTACTGAAAAGTCAACTGGAAGTAACATTTTTACAACAAACACTCTCTTTCAACTTGTGTGTAAAACTTGAAAATCAGTATCTGAATAGAGTTATCTTCCTTGAATTTCAAGGCATTTACAAAAAACATGAGTTCATCCCTGAAACTGTATTTTCTTACTGTTTTTGTGGTCGATTTAGGGTGAGAACACTTGAAATTATTTTTAAATGGTGAAAGTAACCTTGTGACTCTCATTTTAATTTCATCATGTATGTTAATGGTGGCAGAAACCAGTTTTTTTCACTAATTCACGTGCAAGTGTAGGCCAAATTTAAAAAAAATTCTGTAAATAAATCTGAAAGATATAGACATGCTTTGATAATTTTTTGGTGTTCAGAATTGATTAAAATTGATAGTGAAGTACTTCTGATCAATGTTTTTTACATGGTTTCCTTATCCCGCATTACCTACTTTTCCCAGTTAACGGACAAAATCCCATCAATTTTTTAATTTGGCACCCTATTCCAGACCTCAGTGCATCAAACCTGCTAATTACTGACAAGAAAATCATTCAAAAATATCTAATTTAATCACTTGCAACTCGAATAAACAACAGCTGAACCTATCCTTACCATCAAAATTTGGCACTTTCCAGTGTCCTTAAATAACCACCTGTTTTGACCAATGGAAAACAGGATAACAATGTATAGAAAGCCTTCAAACAGTATGTATATGGGACTCTAGATTTTTCATGTCAAACAAGGATAAAACCATGAAAGTTGCATATCAATGTAATCAGGAAAGGTATCATTGTGTAATGCAAACTTAGAATTTTAAATCTTTTTATTTATCACTGCTCAGTGAAGTGACAAAGATAGCCAAAGTTTTTTAATACTAATTTTCTGCGTGGGACAATGGCACAGAGGCTAAGAACTGGTACCTGCCACCTTAAGCATTTTTTATATTGCATGTGTTTGACTTTTGATGTTATGTACATGTTTACTAGTCTTATAAGAATTAAAAAATCTTAAATGCAAGTTATATTTCTTCATGAAACAAATTTTACAGGCTTTCAAAGAAAGGTGGTGTTTTTGCGACATTTCATTCAAAATGTCATCTGTCACCGACAATCACAAAAAAATGCTTAAAAAATACTTCAAAGTGTTAGGCACAAATAAAAACCAGATAGATTGATTATGCAGTAAATTTTATTGAAAGAAAACATGTAAAAAGACCAAGAACATTACATGTGTATGAAAAAATATGAAAAATATTACCCCACTTTACAAATTTTCAGAGATTTTCACTTTAAAATATGTAATAAAGGTATAATTTTATCCAAGACATGTACCCATTTGTTAAAAAAAGTCATTTGAAATGAAGACTTAATTGCTTTTTATTATAAATAATGTTTCATTCAGTATCTATTTACCTCACATTGATTTATTATGTTAGGTTTAATATCTGACAGTCTAAGGGAGGTAATTAGTAAATATTTTGACAGCATCTATCAGCCTCTTTAAAATGACTCAGCATAGGACATAAAGTTCCAAATCTATCAACACATATGATTCAGAGATGTTGCAACCCCATCCTCTCTATTTTTAATTCTTATTGCACTCTTCTATTTCAAATGACCCATCATAAATTCCTTTCCATTTGATACACACAAGTTGAAAAAGTGATAGTCGTTTATAATTTAAAATGGTTTTTTCTCGTCGAAGTTTCTTAAGAAATCGTTCAAAGCAAAAAACAATGTTCCAGAAGGGACATAAACACTTTCCAATACACAAGGATTCTTACAAATCAAGTGGAAACTGTTCTTTTTCTTCTGATTTTAAACGTCCAAATTCACAGGAATACTTTGATGCTGTAAAAGTTCTGAGTGATAGCCAAACAGCAGACACTACACACCTGGTTCCTTCAAAAATGAGACCTGAAAAAGATAAGGAATGTGAAAATTTGGATGATTTTTCAGTTTCTGAAGATTCAGAGGAAAATGTAATTGTAACATTAAAAAAATTAACAAATCTAATCATTGGATTTATGCCGCATAATTGTTCGTTCCCTAATCCAGATGTGGTCATGTCGAAAAGGTTAGGTATTTGTGTTTCAGTAAAAGTAGTATGTACAAATTGTGGCTTTTCATCTGAACCTGTAAAACTTTATTCAACAATGAAGTCTCCTAGAGGCCCAGACAGTGGTGTCTTAAATAATGCATTGTTGATACCAGTGATGAAATCAAAAGTGGGTATTTCAGATATAATTACAATAATGTCTTGCCTGAATATTCAATGTTTAAGTCGGACTGTTATGCAACGAAAGGTCAACAAGATGTCGGATTTAATGGTTGACATTAATAAAAAAACAATGATCGAAAACCAAGAATATGTGAAAAAAGTCCTAGAATTAGCAGGACAAGACAATTCTTTTGATGCGGAGGTAGATTCTTCATTTAACAATCGCCCCCAAGCTGGGTTTGAAGCAGCATCGCAAACATTCTGTCCTTTTATAGAGCAAAATACAAGTAGGAAGCTACCTGTAAATATGATAGCAGCAAATACATTATGTCCAAAATTAAATTGTAACCATAACAATGACAAATGTAAAAAAAAACTACAGTACTGACGAGTCAATGGCTTCAACTGAAGGGAAATTTGTAAAACAACATTTAACTGAAATAAACAGTAAGAAAATTTTAAAGGTGCGTTCTGTTACCAGTGATGCTTCTGCTCAAATTGCAAAATCTGTAAATGATTATTCTAAAGCTAATAACATACCGATTCGCCACTATAAATGCCTTGTCCACAAGTTGAGAACATTACAAAAACATTTGAGAAATGTAAAACTAAGCAGCTCAATGCATGGATTTGACAAGGATATTTTTGTAAGAAAGTTGGCAAGTGGTATAAGGGCCAGGATAAGACTAGAGTTCACTCGGATTAAAAGGCTCTCTGCCAATGAGTGCAGTTTTATTGAGCGTGGCAGGAGAGCAGTTGAAAATGTTATTCCATGTTTTGCAAATGATCATAGAAACTGTAGAAGAGATTCTATTGTTTGCTCTGCTCATCTATCCATGTACAATACAAGCCACTTGCCATATGCCAGGCATTTGGAACTGAACCAGAATGACATAATTAAATTGAAATCAGTCTTAGCAAAAAACTTTTCCAACTCTGAGATACAGAAAATTTCCCGTCTTTCAACAACCAACAAGTGTGAAAGTTTACACAGTAAGGTATTTTCATTTGCACCAAAAAATACTATTTGGACAAGAAATTTTGAAGGTTTATGTCATTCTGCCGTCCATTCCTCATCTCTGGGAAATGGGAAATCCTGTATATTACTTGCAAGTGCCATAGGACTAAAATACAGAAAGACGGATCCATTTATTAAAAATATGAGACTGCGGGACAAAACGGGTGAATACCATACACTCAGAAAAACTACTCGTCAGTACAAGTTTATCAGATTCAAATATAGGCGAAACAAAGGAAACAGGAAGTTGATGGCAAACTCATTATTTAACTGTGCCAATGAAAACATAATTAACGAACATCAATACGCTAACAGGAGAGACTTTACCTGAAGTTACAATATACATTTTGCGTATCCATAGTGCAACAAACATTCTGCATTATTTTTGCAAATCTTGCGTCTGTTATTTACACTTTGTGGCTCTAAAGATAAATGGTCTTTCCTTACACATAGTTCATTGTGACAAATATGTGAAACATTGAATTTATGATCAATTGGTTTAAAATTGTCATTCATAAAGTAGCTGAGTCTATGAGCAAAAATTTTAATTTTTTTCCCTCTAAATCTGGTTTCATAAACGCCATAGCCTTTTTTCTGTTGCCCTGTCCAGATCAAACATCCACTAACATAGATAGTTTTTGTTTCAAAAACAGAGAAAAGCTTATTTTTTTCAATTTGTGTAAGGTTACATTTAAAAAAGTAAGACATTTGGGGTATTTACTGGTTTACACTATGAATACACAAAAAAATGCTGTTTTCAACTGAAAATATAAGCAGAGAAACATTGATACAGGGTAAATAATGTTTATCATGCATCTGTAACATTTTGTAATATCATATGCTTACTGAAAAGTCAACTGGAAGTAACATTTTTACAACAAACACTCTCTTTCAACTTGTGTGTAAAACTTGAAAATCAGTATCTGAATAGAGTTATCTTCCTTGAATTTCAAGGCATTTACAAAAAACATGAGTTCATCCCTGAAACTGTATTTTCTTACTGTTTTTGTGGTCGATTTAGGGTGAGAACACTTGAAATTATTTTTAAATGGTGAAAGTAACCTTGTGACTCTCATTTTAATTTCATCATGTATGTTAATGGTGGCAGAAACCAGTTTTTTTCACTAATTCACGTGCAAGTGTAGGCCAAATTTAAAAAAAATTCTGTAAATAAATCTGAAAGATATAGACATGCTTTGATAATTTTTTGGTGTTCAGAATTGATTAAAATTGATAGTGAAGTACTTCTGATCAATGTTTTTTACATGGTTTCCTTATCCCGCATTACCTACTTTTCCCAGTTAACGGACAAAATCCCATCAATTTTTTAATTTGGCACCCTATTCCAGACCTCAGTGCATCAAACCTGCTAATTACTGACAAGAAAATCATTCAAAAATATCTAATTTAATCACTTGCAACTCGAATAAACAACAGCTGAACCTATCCTTACCATCAAAATTTGGCACTTTCCAGTGTCCTTAAATAACCACCTGTTTTGACCAATGGAAAACAGGATAACAATGTATAGAAAGCCTTCAAACAGTATGTATATGGGACTCTAGATTTTTCATGTCAAACAAGGATAAAACCATGAAAGTTGCATATCAATGTAATCAGGAAAGGTATCATTGTGTAATGCAAACTTAGAATTTTAAATCTTTTTATTTATCACTGCTCAGTGAAGTGACAAAGATAGCCAAAGTTTTTTAATACTAATTTTCTGCGTGGGACAATGGCACAGAGGCTAAGAACTGGTACCTGCCACCTTAAGCATTTTTTATATTGCATGTGTTTGACTTTTGATGTTATGTACATGTTTACTAGTCTTATAAGAATTAAAAAATCTTAAATGCAAGTTATATTTCTTCATGAAACAAATTTTACAGGCTTTCAAAGAAAGGTGGTGTTTTTGCGACATTTCATTCAAAATGTCATCTGTCACCGACAATCACAAAAAAATGCTTAAAAAATACTTCAAAGTGTTAGGCACAAATAAAAACCAGATAGATTGATTATGCAGTAAATTTTATTGAAAGAAAACATGTAAAAAGACCAAGAACATTACATGTGTATGAAAAAATATGAAAAATATTACCCCACTTTACAAATTTTCAGAGATTTTCACTTTAAAATATGTAATAAAGGTATAATTTTATCCAAGACATGTACCCATTTGTTAAAAAAAGTCATTTGAAATGAAGACTTAATTGCTTTTTATTATAAATAATGTTTCATTCAGTATCTATTTACCTCACATTGATTTATTATGTTAGGTTTAATATCTGACAGTCTAAGGGAGGTAATTAGTAAATATTTTGACAGCATCTATCAGCCTCTTTAAAATGACTCAGCATAGGACATAAAGTTCCAAATCTATCAACACATATGATTCAGAGATGTTGCAACCCCATCCTCTCTATTTTTAATTCTTATTGCACTCTTCTATTTCAAATGACCCATCATAAATTCCTTTCCATTTGATACACACAAGTTGAAAAAGTGATAGTCGTTTATAATTTAAAATGGTTTTTTCTCGTCGAAGTTTCTTAAGAAATCGTTCAAAGCAAAAAACAATGTTCCAGAAGGGACATAAACACTTTCCAATACACAAGGATTCTTACAAATCAAGTGGAAACTGTTCTTTTTCTTCTGATTTTAAACGTCCAAATTCACAGGAATACTTTGATGCTGTAAAAGTTCTGAGTGATAGCCAAACAGCAGACACTACACACCTGGTTCCTTCAAAAATGAGACCTGAAAAAGATAAGGAATGTGAAAATTTGGATGATTTTTCAGTTTCTGAAGATTCAGAGGAAAATGTAATTGTAACATTAAAAAAATTAACAAATCTAATCATTGGATTTATGCCGCATAATTGTTCGTTCCCTAATCCAGATGTGGTCATGTCGAAAAGGTTAGGTATTTGTGTTTCAGTAAAAGTAGTATGTACAAATTGTGGCTTTTCATCTGAACCTGTAAAACTTTATTCAACAATGAAGTCTCCTAGAGGCCCAGACAGTGGTGTCTTAAATAATGCATTGTTGATACCAGTGATGAAATCAAAAGTGGGTATTTCAGATATAATTACAATAATGTCTTGCCTGAATATTCAATGTTTAAGTCGGACTGTTATGCAACGAAAGGTCAACAAGATGTCGGATTTAATGGTTGACATTAATAAAAAAACAATGATCGAAAACCAAGAATATGTGAAAAAAGTCCTAGAATTAGCAGGACAAGACAATTCTTTTGATGCGGAGGTAGATTCTTCATTTAACAATCGCCCCCAAGCTGGGTTTGAAGCAGCATCGCAAACATTCTGTCCTTTTATAGAGCAAAATACAAGTAGGAAGCTACCTGTAAATATGATAGCAGCAAATACATTATGTCCAAAATTAAATTGTAACCATAACAATGACAAATGTAAAAAAAAACTACAGTACTGACGAGTCAATGGCTTCAACTGAAGGGAAATTTGTAAAACAACATTTAACTGAAATAAACAGTAAGAAAATTTTAAAGGTGCGTTCTGTTACCAGTGATGCTTCTGCTCAAATTGCAAAATCTGTAAATGATTATTCTAAAGCTAATAACATACCGATTCGCCACTATAAATGCCTTGTCCACAAGTTGAGAACATTACAAAAACATTTGAGAAATGTAAAACTAAGCAGCTCAATGCATGGATTTGACAAGGATATTTTTGTAAGAAAGTTGGCAAGTGGTATAAGGGCCAGGATAAGACTAGAGTTCACTCGGATTAAAAGGCTCTCTGCCAATGAGTGCAGTTTTATTGAGCGTGGCAGGAGAGCAGTTGAAAATGTTATTCCATGTTTTGCAAATGATCATAGAAACTGTAGAAGAGATTCTATTGTTTGCTCTGCTCATCTATCCATGTACAATACAAGCCACTTGCCATATGCCAGGCATTTGGAACTGAACCAGAATGACATAATTAAATTGAAATCAGTCTTAGCAAAAAACTTTTCCAACTCTGAGATACAGAAAATTTCCCGTCTTTCAACAACCAACAAGTGTGAAAGTTTACACAGTAAGGTATTTTCATTTGCACCAAAAAATACTATTTGGACAAGAAATTTTGAAGGTTTATGTCATTCTGCCGTCCATTCCTCATCTCTGGGAAATGGGAAATCCTGTATATTACTTGCAAGTGCCATAGGACTAAAATACAGAAAGACGGATCCATTTATTAAAAATATGAGACTGCGGGACAAAACGGGTGAATACCATACACTCAGAAAAACTACTCGTCAGTACAAGTTTATCAGATTCAAATATAGGCGAAACAAAGGAAACAGGAAGTTGATGGCAAACTCATTATTTAACTGTGCCAATGAAAACATAATTAACGAACATCAATACGCTAACAGGAGAGACTTTACCTGAAGTTACAATATACATTTTGCGTATCCATAGTGCAACAAACATTCTGCATTATTTTTGCAAATCTTGCGTCTGTTATTTACACTTTGTGGCTCTAAAGATAAATGGTCTTTCCTTACACATAGTTCATTGTGACAAATATGTGAAACATTGAATTTATGATCAATTGGTTTAAAATTGTCATTCATAAAGTAGCTGAGTCTATGAGCAAAAATTTTAATTTTTTTCCCTCTAAATCTGGTTTCATAAACGCCATAGCCTTTTTTCTGTTGCCCTGTCCAGATCAAACATCCACTAACATAGATAGTTTTTGTTTCAAAAACAGAGAAAAGCTTATTTTTTTCAATTTGTGTAAGGTTACATTTAAAAAAGTAAGACATTTGGGGTATTTACTGGTTTACACTATGAATACACAAAAAAATGCTGTTTTC
Source organism: Mytilus edulis (assembly GCF_963676685.1). Taxonomy (NCBI): domain Eukaryota; kingdom Metazoa; phylum Mollusca; class Bivalvia; order Mytilida; family Mytilidae; genus Mytilus; species Mytilus edulis. The sequence continues at coordinate 17,732,964 of NC_092350.1, forward strand.
AACTGAAAATATAAGCAGAGAAACATTGATACAGGGTAAATAATGTTTATCATGCATCTGTAACATTTTGTAATATCATATGCTTACTGAAAAGTCAACTGGAAGTAACATTTTTACAACAAACACTCTCTTTCAACTTGTGTGTAAAACTTGAAAATCAGTATCTGAATAGAGTTATCTTCCTTGAATTTCAAGGCATTTACAAAAAACATGAGTTCATCCCTGAAACTGTATTTTCTTACTGTTTTTGTGGTCGATTTAGGGTGAGAACACTTGAAATTATTTTTAAATGGTGAAAGTAACCTTGTGACTCTCATTTTAATTTCATCATGTATGTTAATGGTGGCAGAAACCAGTTTTTTTCACTAATTCACGTGCAAGTGTAGGCCAAATTTAAAAAAAATTCTGTAAATAAATCTGAAAGATATAGACATGCTTTGATAATTTTTTGGTGTTCAGAATTGATTAAAATTGATAGTGAAGTACTTCTGATCAATGTTTTTTACATGGTTTCCTTATCCCGCATTACCTACTTTTCCCAGTTAACGGACAAAATCCCATCAATTTTTTAATTTGGCACCCTATTCCAGACCTCAGTGCATCAAACCTGCTAATTACTGACAAGAAAATCATTCAAAAATATCTAATTTAATCACTTGCAACTCGAATAAACAACAGCTGAACCTATCCTTACCATCAAAATTTGGCACTTTCCAGTGTCCTTAAATAACCACCTGTTTTGACCAATGGAAAACAGGATAACAATGTA